>NC_135357.1:2345000-2507500 GCF_051622035.1 Arctopsyche grandis
TAAATAAATGACACACTACGTGCGAAATATCGGTATATTTATATATATATATATATATATATATATATATATATATATATATATATATATATATATATATATAAATATACCGATTTATGTTTAATTGTTATTTTGTTTTTTTTTGTGTTATATTTTTTGACCATTGTGGCGCTTTAGGAATTCCTGTTATGCCACAATGGTCTGTTTAGAATAAATAAATAAATAAATAAATATATATATTTTTTTTGAGAATTTGCATTAAATTTCAAAACCGCATAAAAAAGTTTCACATAAAAATATTGCCGAGTGTATGTATGTACATGTGTGTATTATAATCATATTTTAGTATTAATTTTTATTTTTTACATATTTTTGCTACAATGACATTAAACAATAGTCACTGTGAGCAGACGTATAATACAAATACTATATATGTAGGTATACGAATTCAGACATACATATAAGCATAATACAAATATTACATATAGTTATGTACATATATAAGAATTAGCGAAACATCTTTGTCATAGATAATACATTTTTGAAATTAATCAAACGTTCAAATAGTGGAGACATAGAGGGTGGGATGGTTTTTGCCAATTTGATAGAGGAACCGCTTTAACAATGAAATCAGATAAATTGGCAAACTCTGATAGGAAACGATCAACTTGGGGTCACAAATATCCAAGTCCAATTCGCCTTTACAGATATCTCCAATGCGACGAGTGTACTAATATAGATACAATACAATAATATAATTGTTACAAGTATTTTTATAGATTGTGAATTCATACAAACATCTTCCACATGGACATACATATATGGAGACAATTTTGCAGAATTTTATAAAAGACATTGGCGAATCGCGAAGACGCTGATATTTTGAGATTTGCAAAAGAGATTGGAAAGGAAATGCCAATTTACAGGAACCGTTTTAATGAAAATCAGAAAAATTAGCAAACTCTGAAAGGAAACGATCAGCCTGGAGTCATAAACCAAGGTATAGCTAACAGCCACTATGTAGTGGGAATCGAACCGTGACCACTCCACTCGAAAGCATAATATGCTAACCACTAGTCTACGCTGCTGGTTTGAAATATGATTTTTTTTAATATAGCCTTAAACAATAGGCGGCTATAATAGAGGCACGTGTGGGCCTCTATTTGTAATAAAGCGTCTTGGGAAAATTTGGGAATAAAAAAAAAGTTACAACTCTGACGGCACGCATGTATGTAGGTTTTCTTTGTTCAATTTGGCAGACAAAATGCTGGGGAAACGTAAACGTAAACGTAAAGTAGAATGAAATGTGTCATTTTAACGGGGTGTGTGCTTAAGACGTGTAACGGAAAACACGTACATATTATACATATATACATATGTGTTTGTTTGTATAGACCTACATTTGCACGTACACAAAGGGGTAGTTTCGGAACGGATGGTCACACCAATAAGCGAATATGTATGATAAATTAATTGACGATGCCTGGCGTTGATAGGGGCGAATAAAAGCTGGAAAAAACTATTCAAAAGGTTGTGGACCTCTTTTAAAAATCCATTTATAGTCTATTTTGGGGTTTCCATACGAAAATTGGTTGGAAACTGTGGATTTGCATACCAGGCAGACACGGATACAAACGTTAATTTGACAAAGGACACTGAAAGTTGTCATGGATGAAGGAAATGAAAGGTTGATGAGGAGGTTGATGAGGGGGTGGGTGGTGGTGGGGGGGGGGGGGGGTGATGTGTTAGAAAGAAAGCACGCACTTTAAGTTACCACTTTCGTAACGATCTACAAAAAGTTTCACTTTAGAAATTTAAAATTTAAAGTCGATTTAGCTCATAACAAAGAAACGTTTGAGCCTTATTATTAGAGATAGGACCAGAAGCGTGCTTTTTCCAGGAAACAGGGCGTTTTGGGTCTATTTTACAAAAAACAGGGCAAAATACAAAGCTAGAGCATAAAAAAAGTTCATCATAAAAATGAACAAAGCACGATGAACAATGAACAATGAACGGCGTAAAGTTCGTCCGCTTTTTTTTTTTTTTTTTTTTATTATAAATAATATACCAGGAAGGCCTTACAGGTAAATCCCAATGCGCCTTCCTGGCCAATTACAAATACAAATACAGCATTTTTATTATAAGTCGTTGAATTGCGAGACACTGAAAAAACTCGCAAATTAACGAGACATCTATGAATTGTACATAATTTTTTTTTATTGTACATCAATCAAATTTTCAAATAGTGGTGACATAGTAGGTAGGATGGATTTTTAGCCAATTTTTTTTCCGGGAACCGTTTCAACAATGAAATCAGAGAAAATTGGCAAACTCTGATAGGAAACGATCAACCTGGAGTCACAAATCCAGGTCTGACCAACAGCATACTCTGAAAAATTCATTTTCATTCAGGGATTGAACCCGGCACCTTCTTGACGGTAAGCAGAAGCTTAACGTCCGAGCTATGCCGCTGGCTATATATCAGAGTTCGTCTTATCTCAAAACCACGTCCTATTTATTATCCCAACACGTTTCTTGACATCAATATTCTAATTTTATTTTTGTGTAAAAGCGTTAATTTAAGGTTCATTTTAATTTCAAATGATGCTACCGTCCGAAGCGAAATCATCCTGACATGTGCTGTGAACCGTGAATCAATCTGTATGATATGTATGTATGTATGTATTTGTGTACCCATCGTTGACACAAAAGACCTGACAATACCTTTGTCCTTGAATGGTTAGGTATAAACTTTCACATATCATTACGTGTGAATGCGAAATACATGTACGTATAGAAATGGCCGAACATGTGACAGGTGGGGTACGTTAAACGAGGATTTACGTTAATTGAGACCGACGTGCATTGCCGGTACACTTAATCGAATCGCTTCGTAACCGAATTGCGACCGATAGGAATAATTGACACTCCAATACCTGTCGTTAGCGTTATCGTTAAGCGGGGTGCTGCCGTAATTCTCCAGGGGGTCGTAATTCTGAAATTTCTGAAATGAAAATAAAAGCACTTCAACCAAAAAAGACTCCAGGATACAATCTAATAACCCACCAAAATCCTTAATGAACTTACAAAAAAAGGACTTGTCTTCTTAACAATTCTATTTAACGGTATAATAAGAATAGCTCATTTTACTAGCATATGGAAAGTATCCTAAATAATTCTGCTGCTAAAATCTGGAAAACCAGTCAACGAAGTATTTTCCTACAGACCTATAAGTATCCTGCCGAGCATTTCTAAACTTTTCGAGAAGATCTTTTTAACCCGTCTCACGCCAGTGCTGGAGGAAAATAAATTACTCCCTGACCATTAGTTCGGATTCCGTACTAAGCACTCGACCATGGAACAAATTCACATGGAACAAGGTTTGGTATGAAGGATTGAAATATAAGCTCAAGAAAAACCTTCCGCATACGTTTTATGCTATCATCAAATCGTACTCGCAAAATAGGATTTTCCGAGTAAAACACCAGGAGGACTGCTCTAAAATTCACGAAATCAAAGCTGGAGTACCACAGGGATCTGTATTGGGACCAACACTATATACATACATTATATACGGCAGACCTTCCTGTATCGGAAGATGTACTGACAGCTACTTTTGCAGATGACACAGCCCTACTAGCCAGCAGCAAAAACACAGAAGAAGCCCCTAAAAACCTTCAATGTAAGTTGGATAAATGCTTCCAATAGCCAAGGAAGTGGAGAGTGAAAGCCAGCACTAGTAAATCGGTCTATGTAACTTTTAAATTGAGAAAAGGGAACTGCCCACCCGTCATGATGGAAAACATAATGCTTCCGCATAGAGACTTTTAATTATCTGGGAATACAATTTGATAAACGCCTTGTCTGGAAAACTCACATCAAGAAAAAACGCGATGAACTTAATCTAAGAACTAAAAATATGCATTGGCTAATAGGCGGAAACTCTGTTTTATCGTTGGAAAACAAGATACTTGTGTATAGCACAATCATTAAACCGAAACCTATGGAATACAACTCTGGTGCTCCGCTAGCAATTCCAACATTGAAATCCTACAACGGTTCCAGAACAAAATTTTGCGAACAATCGAGCCCCGTGGTTCACAAAAAATACCGAGGTACACGAGTATCTTAATACCCCAACCATCAAGGAAGTAGCTGTGAAACTTAACATCGGTTATAGGAAGCGTCTTGCGTGCTACCTAAATCCTTTGGTCTATGGTGTGCTAAAAGAGAAATCAATGAAAAGATTAAAAAGAAACAGCCTTTGATAAATAAGAAGTATTGTTGAATTTGCATCCCAAGTTTGGAACCCAGAGTACTCTGGTGCAAGAGACAGATTGGAGCGCATTCAGAAGAGATTCTTGAGGTACGTCAGTAGCCGTTTTGGATTAACCTATACTTCCTATGAAGATGCTTGTAGGTGTCAGCATCTACTTCCTCTTGTCAAAAGAAGGGAGATAGCTGACATCTCAACAATTTTGAACATCCTTAACGGCTCGATCGACTGTCCTCAATTATTGAGCAGACTATCATTGCGTGTACCAAATAGAATGACTAGATGTAATGAGCTCCTTTACATACCTAATACTTTTTCTAATTATGGAAGAAGCTCATTCATCTGGCGTGCAAGCTCCACCGTCAACACACTAATCTTAACAATTTCTATGTTTGACTTATTTAATATTAATGCTATACAAGCTAGAGTAATTATTGCAAATTTGTTTTTCGATGATTAATTTTAATGAAAATTTACGATTGTGATTATGAATTTTTATTTTGATGTATTTATTTTGTCTTTTTGTTTTTTGTTATATATTATATTTTTTTTATTATTTCATAATTTTTATCATATTATTATTCTTATTATTTTGATATTTTTATTATACTGTTATTTCTATTTTTTTTCTTTTTTTGTTTTCTTTAACTATCTTACTCTATTATCATTTTTGTTTCTTATTTTAAATGTTTGAGCTTTTCTTTTTTTTTTACCTATATGTGAAAATTATTAATGGTTTATACTTAACATAATTATATTTTTTTTTTACTATCAATCTATGTAACTTAATAAACTGTAAATTTTCCAAATAAATAAATAAATAAACATGAGAGATATCATCCAGTATCTCCAATGCGAGATATCATCCACACGATGAAGCAACAATCAAACAAACTTATAAAAGTCGAAGACTGATTAAAGATCGAAGACTTAGTTAAAAAAAAAAAGAAAAAAGAAAAAAAAAGCCTGATGGAAGTGTACATAGTATTATAGCTACGTGTCTTTTACTAATTTTATATGGAGTAAAATTAATATAAATATTAAATGAAATTATTTAACGGAATTGATTAGGTAAAAAAAATATAATTCATGCATACACATGTACATACATGCACATGCTCATTTGTACGTGGATGGCTGGGCGAGTTGTAGCAGTACATAAAAGTGCAGAAGATCGCGATTTATATGTTCATTTGTACCCGGACGGCTGGGCTAGCGTGTGGGGATATAATGCTAGTTGAAACTGCTAGCGACAATAGCCTCAGGTGTAGTTAATGTATCAAATATCAACGGGCACAACACTAGGTTTACGCAACCTTCATCCATCTCACCCCACGCATCTTCCTTGTGGTCTTCCTTTTACCCTTTTACATTCTCTCGGGTACCATTCTAGCACTTATTTTGTCCACTTTTCATCCATTCTTCTAGCCACTTGGCCTGCCTATTGCCATTTCAATCTCTTTACTTTATCCACTATATCCACTACCCTTGTCATACTTCTCACCCACGTATTCTGTTTCCTGTCCTTCTTAGTTATGCCAAGCATACAATGTTCCATACTTCTTTGAGTGCATCGGACTTTTTGTAGCAACTTGGCGTTCAACGTCCAAGTTTCACATCCATACGACATCACTGGCAAAACACATTGATCAAAGTTCTTTTAAATATATATTGACCTATACAATAGCTTGTCATTTCATCCAATACATTTATATAAGTACCTCATTAATTGGATCATACAAGAAACTTTCACCCCCTTGAAAAAATTGATTGAAATGTCCATCATTATTCTCATTTAATTTAAGTATTGTTTGATAGACATAAAGACATTTATCGAGTGTGTAAAAAATGTCTACTCACATTAATCGACACAAATTCTAAAGGTCAGGTCACATTCGACACATATTCCAATAGGTTAAAACTTGAGCAATATATAAGTAGATGTTATATATTTCATATTAAATTTCGATAAATATTATATTTGACCTTTTAGGAAAAAAAGCTAAATCGGAGACATACATAAGCAGGTTATTATTCAAACTAAAATGCAAAAATAAGATGTATGTATTTGATACATATGTACATATATGATACATTTATAGTGGAAAAGTTTCACGTCTCGCTTCGAAAGTTTTCCCAATCACTCCGCATTGAGAGTACGTAGCGGGGTTTTTCCGAAAATTTCCCAAATGACCGCAGAGTCGAATATGTGAACGCTGTGCCATGAATGGCGATGAAAGTCCGCGGAAAAGTGAAAGGGCTGAAAGGCAAACAAATGCGAAACCGCTTTTCAGCAAACGTATACAAGCGTGAAAAAGTACACGTGAACATTTAAATCTGCAAATATTATAATATGTATACATATATATAAAAAATTTTCCCTCATTCATTTTTATCATTTGGTTGGCCGGTCAAGAAACGGTCTATGCTCAAACATTTTGTCGAATTCAAAAATTCGACTAGCACTTACATACATAAATTAACTTGTAATACTTGCTGTAAATCATCACCAGTATCATCCGTATTTATACGTGTATAAAGATATACCACAAATTTACATTTACATATATAATGTGTTTCATCACTTGAACTTATGTACCTCCTATTAACAGTATGTCAGCCCTTGATGATGATGATATACAATTGATGATAGAGTTTGTTGATCTATTTTATTTTCATTGAAACGGTTCCGAAAAATTGGCATCCCTTTCCTATCTCTAGTGAAAATTCGAGTTATTCAGCATTTCGAATTTTCGATGATTTGAATAAATTCTGAAAATTTGTCCATAGATGTCTCTGTGGATGTTAATTTGCTGTATGTATTTGCCTTGTATAATGCTTACAATGTTTCACCATAGATGTCGTGTTTAATTTAAAATATATATTTAACATGGCGCACTGACATCTCAGCGCAATCCAACTTAGCGCCGACCTTTCGGCGCAGACAACTCAGCGCAACGACAACTCAGCGGATGACAATTCAGCGCATGGACTATTCAGCGCAAAATCAATTTTTTTAATAAGTTTCAAATGCGTTTTCAAAAATAATTACCGCATTGAAATTGTCGGTCATATCTACATGATAATTTCATAAATGCGAATAAATTTATTTGATACTCTTTGTGCCTTTGTACCCGGTTAATATATGTTATATAATAAAATAAATAATGTATGTAATATAATAAAATAAAATGTGTAAAAATTAAAATATTTTGTAAGTTGATTTTGAACCGATTCCACTCTTCCAATAGCTTGGATATTTTGATGGTTTACGGTGGCTTACTGTCAATACAATAAACAAATGTCTACACATGACACTAGAGAAATTTAATCATGAACGAAATCAATAAAAATTACATCGGAAACATCTGTCAGATCGACACGATGGCAGCTGGGTAATCAGCACGCATTCTCGCTACCCCTATACAACTTATCTCGCTACCCCTATACAACAGGTAACATAGTTGAACAGTTACTTTTATTCTCATATGATCAGCAACATATGTAGATTCGTGATTAACGTGTAAAGCGATCGATTGTGTGGTCACGGGTTCTGTCCCTGGCTTTGTTGCTGGCCAGACCTTGGATATGTGTCTCCAAGGTCGATTGTTTCCCTTCAAAGTTTGGCAACTTATCTGATTTCATTGGAAACGGTTCCAACAAATTGGCAATCCTGTCTTGTTTCTCATAGTTTGTTGAAATTTAAAATGTTGCAACAATTTGTTCATAGATGTCTCTATGATGAATGTTACTTACAATACTTATGTACAATGATTGAACACAGATGTCGTGTAAAATAAAAATTGGTATAACTGAATAAATAAATGTCGAATAAGGAAAATGTTTTGCTTCTAACATTTATATATGTAATAAGATTTATATGTACGAATATATTTCATAAATTTTTGAGCTCAAGTTTGTTGAAAAGGTTGCAAATCACTAATTTAAGCGATCCGTCGAGTATGATGATTGTAATGTTTGATGATCGATGTTTGTAATTTATTTATTTTTTACATATGTATATACCAGGAAGACCTTACAGGTAATCACAATGTGCCTTCCTGGCCAATTACAAACAATGCAGCATTTTTATTATTATACAAGCCGCTGAAAAACTCGCAAATTAACGAGACATCTATGAATTGTACTTTAATCATACTCAAATAGTGGTGACATAGTAGGTAGGAAGGATTTTTAGCCAATTTTTAATCGGGAACCGTTTCAACAATGAAATCATAGAAATAAGCAACCTCTGATGGGAAACGATCGACCTGGAGTCACAAATATCCAAGTCTGACCAGCAGCACTACAGATATACTCAGAAAAATTCTTTTCAATCGAGGTCAGCTCATGGGATCGAACCCGGCGCCTCTCGGTGTTATGCAGAAGCTTAACGACCGAGCTATGCTGCTGGCTTTGACAATGTATGTCGTTAGTAAAAATGGGTGTATACTTGTATAAATAAATATAAAATTTTCCGGTATGTGTCAAATTTTTGGCAGAATCAGTTGAAATGTTTGAGCATCGACCGTTTTATGACCGGCTAACCGCATCGTAAAACTGTTAAATAAAAATTAAATATATTTATTTTTAAATATTCGTTACAATATAACACTTTATATTTAGAGTCCTTTCATACAAACCGCAACGTCCTCTTTATCGGTCCATTGATAAAATACAACCGATAGCGAAAATTTATTACACAGTTTGTTAAACAGGGACGTGCCAATTTATGTGATGTCAGTTGTTTATAATTATTTTTTATTTTCTAATTATTCCGACTCGTTTTTCGTACACATTGAATGCAACGCTCCTGAAATCGGAACTGGTCTAATTCGCTTTGACATAACAAAGAAAGACCGCAGTGCCGCTTTTCCGGGTCACCCTGTAACACCTACCGGTCGATCAGGGCTTCTCAATATTCGATACATCTGATCAAACGTATCGTATAGGTGTAAACTTATATAAATATAGAGTGAAAGTCAAAATTTTAGCAAGGGAAAATTTTCAGGTATTTTTTTATTTTTGAATGACATATAATTATTGATCTTTTTATTTTGAATGAATTTTCAAATAAAAATATATATATTAGAACTCCTTATGTGTATTAGAATATACATATGTATTATAACCCTTTTTTATAATATTTTTTTTTGATTTTTCTAGCTATGTATATGTAATGTGGTAATTGGATTATTTGTCACATTGCGATCGCCCAAAAGACAATTTTTGTCATGAAAATCGCGAATACGGAATATTTGGCATTTGAGTTCTCGTTAATATGATAGTGTTGCGTAGGGGTGGGTGGAGGATCCAAGTAAAAGGCCAACAGTCGTTTCACAGCATTTATTGATGATTCAGGAGATACACGCAGTGTCACTGCTAAGTCCAGAATGAATTATATCGCCTACGTACCGCCTTATAAAGGGTAGATCTCTCAGGACGCCTAATCTGTTTACCTGTTGTATAGTCACGTATTCGGATATGTATTTCCAAGACATTGGGTCTTCCCGTACCGATTCTGAGAAATAACTAATAACGGTCATTGTTTAGCCTAAATGCACTTAGAGTCCAGATATAGTTTTTGGAAGTAAGTGCATGCATTTAGTTAATCCGATAACAGATATCCGTTGGTCTAAGTGCAATTCGCTCAATCCGCGGCGTACGTAACAATAGTTATTGTTAGTATGATGGACTTTTCAGATGCCAGATGTTTCGTTATATAGATTTTAGTGACTTTTGGGCGAGCGCTTTGTGACCAATAATCACCGAACCATGTAATGTATTGATTTCACCTGCCATATTGTAATTATTGTTTATAAAAATTAATATTTCATACATGATTTTTTTACGCTCATTCACGATAAACCTCTATTTCTCAAATTTCTTCAAACGAATTTATGTTTTTCTACTATGAAATGTTCGAAACTTTTTATCACACGCACAATATTGATTTTTTAAACAAACATTGATCTTTTTACTGAAAACATTTCACAAAATTTTATTGTTATATATGTATTTAAAAAAAAATCCTTTCCCTTAATCGTTTTTTATACCCATTCTTTTGGTAGAAAGTAAGTAAAAACGTTCCCGTTACCCTTCCCGTTCCCGTTCCCGTTCCCGTTCCCGTTCCCGTTCCCGTTCCCGTTCCCGTTCCCGTTCCCGTTCCCGTTCCCGTTCCCGTTCCCGTTCCCGTTCCCGTTCCCGTTCCCGTTCCCGTTCCCGTTCCCGTTCCCGTTCCCGTTCCCGTTCCCGTTCCCGTTCCCGTTCCCGTTCCCGTTCCCGTTCCCGTTCCCGTTCCCGTTCCCGTTCCCGTTCCCGTTCCCGTTCCCGTTCCCGTTCCCGTTCCCGTTCCCGTTCCCGTTCCCGTTCCCGTTCCCGTTCCCGTTCCCGTTCCCGTTCCCGTTCCCGTTCCCGTTCCCGTTCCCGTTCCCGTTCCCGTTCCCGTTCCCGTTCCCGTTCCCGTTCCCGTTCCCGTTCCCGTTCCCGTTCCCGTTCCCGTTCCCGTTCCCGTTCCCGTTCCCGTTCCCGTTCCCGTTCCCGTTCCCGTTCCCGTTCCCGTTCCCGTTCCCGTTCCCGTTCCCGTTCCCGTTCCAGTTCCCGTTCCCGTTCCCGTTCCCGTTCCCGTTCCTGTTGCGTTCTCGTTCCCGTTCCCGTTTCAAATGATGGTTGGAGCTCAACTAAAGTCTCTTCAAAGCCGTGTAGTCATAAACCAACTGGTAACGTGGTTACCAATTATTTTACATATTATTATTGAGAGGTGTTTACCCGTTTTATTTTCACAGAAATCTTCCCCAACATGCATACAACAAATCCTGAAAGTTCCACCGTAATCGGTTGAGTGGTTTAGGAGCCTATACGAGACGGACAATAATTTTAAATATATAAGATATGCATTTATTTCTAGATAATAAAGTAAGTCTATACAATTTTTGATATATACCTATATAGTATCAGCATAAACAAACATATAAACCTATATACAAAAATAGTGTGTGGAAGAAATAATGTTGTATGGGCATAATGTTGGTAGGTCTAAATTTAAAACTGTGGATTTGTGTAGGTAAAAAAAAAGAATCAAAACAATTATATAGTACTAGCTGTATTACCCGGCTTCGCTCGGTATTTGTAATATAAACCGGTTAAACATGACTAATCTAATAGTAATCATTTTATTAAATTTATTTGAATAGTTTTATTTTATATAAATTTATTTAAATAGTTTTATTTTATATACATTTTTTTGAATACTCATTTGTTTTTTTTTATTAAATTGACTTTCACGAACAAAAAAACATATGTATATAGTAAGTCTCTCATAAAAATATATATATGTACACCCCTGGGGTCTGCGCCCCCTAGGACTCCGCCATCGGCATCTGCACCTCCTAGGGGGCGGAGCCCTAGGGCTTCGCCCTCGGCTACCTTAAAATCCTTTGAATCGGAAAAAGCGAATTATTTGTTCGGTGACGTCAGAACAATAGACTGTCGAATATTAATTAAATTGACGAAAAATACGTATATACATACATACGAACAAACTTTAGTGTTTTATATGTATGATACATATTAAATACGAAACGGAGTGTTTTCAAAGTGTGTGTGATTTCGGATTAGCTCGTTTAATATAGCGAATTTCATTGTCATGTGAAAGGGGTGGTAAAGTCAACGGTGTCAATTGGCAGGGGATGAGGGGGAGGGAGGAGGTGTTTTGCGCACCACAGTTTGAGGGTCGCTTGGTTAGATTGCGAGTCGGAAAATGTTATCGGGTGCGTCAGTTTGCACCGAGCCGCGCGGTGGCGACCACGAAGCGCGCGCGTTTTTCCGATTTTCCTCAGTGGTTTTTCCGACGCGCCGGATCCGTGAGTTGTCATAGTGTGGTAACAGTGAACCTTCAGTGAAATTTCCGCCGGAACGTGAAAACCGGAGGCGAGGCGAGGCCACACTTTCGACCGAGCGCCGGCGGATGAAAATTTAAAATTTTCCCAACGAAACTTTTGGAAAATTTATCGACGCACACTTTGAGAGCCGCTGATTGGTATTTGCTTTAATTTGGATTGAAATTTTAAGGTTTTGATGTGTTTCCCACTGCTTAGAAACTTGCCTTGTCTGCGTTGTATTGAGTGTTTGGTATACCTGGGCATTAAATTATTTTTCATTATGATAATGATCCTTTTTACGATTTTTCCTTTTTCTTTTCGGTAAAAAGAAGACCACTTTGGGCCTAAACGACCATCATCTGTCTGTTATAAAAGCGAGCTTAAAAGCTCTGCGTCAACTTTCATTACGTGGGCTTCCTTCGAATTGTTCAAGAATAAGATGCGAATTGATTACATTTAATGAATGCGATTATGATGTGATCCAATATGGAAAAGGTAGCGTGTTTTTGATGCAAAGTTTGTTTTTAATTAATTTTAAGATTGGATTTATTCCGAAAACGTGCAATGTACGAGATTACCGTTTGGCGAATTTTGAACTTATCGAAATAAAATCTCGGCCAAAAGTGCGCAATAATTTAACGCGAAGTATTCTCTCCCTTTTAACCTTTTCGACGTGCTGAGGAACAGAGATCGGGCAATATTTTATCAAGGATAACCCTTTCGTATTTTCAATTCGGGCGATTTAAATTCTAATAGTGCACGGAATAGTGCTTTAGATTGTAAAGCTATTTGGAATTTAATGCACGCATTGTATGGACGTGTAAAGGTCACTCGAGATAATATGCCAGCTATAATTAACCTTGAGAAGTGTATTTTAATATGATTTAAAAAATAATAAAAGTAGATTTTAAAATGTTGAAGGTAAAGTAACGATTTATTGTAAATGGCGCTATGCGCATTTACGTTTAGTTATGTATGTTTATGTTTGGTTTCCATGTAATATTGACATATCGTGATTTCAATATCATAAATAAATTTTTAATGGAAATAAATGTAACGTTATAGTATTTTTTATTGATTAGATTGATAAAATTAAACTAAATATTTAAAAAGATATTAAAATTAATTGATTGTATTACACGTATACGGTTGAGTTGTATATGAAGAACGTGTCCATTGTTCATTGCGAAATTGTATCACATTTAAAATATTGATTTAATTCAAATAAATAAAAATGATAGGAATATTTTAGAATGTATTACAGTAAAGTTTTCATAATTCGTTATGTAAAAAAGATAACGTTTCCATTAAAAAAATAGCTGTGAAAACAGCACAGTAAACATATTTATAAATAAAACGCAATTAAATTTCTGGACAGTTATAAATCGCAGTTCGTTAGTTATATTTAAATCAAATGGTCAGTAAGCCATATATGAATTTGGTCAGTTAATGTATCAGTTTCGTCAGCTTTTATTGGATTCATTATATTAAATTAAATCACTTGTTTTCGCCCCCAAAACCCATTTCATGTTGCGTAATAAGAAGTATTAAATTAAAATGACCGCTAAATATAAAATACTGATGATATGATTGATCATATTTCACGATCAATCGATCGTTGAATGTATTGACTGATTATTTTATAATATCAATAATAACAACTGATCAAAAGCGTTTAAAGTCACTGATTATGTTACTAAATGAAGACAATGATATAAGGACGATTTTGAAGGTTTTCACAATTTATTATACGTTTATAAAGAAGAAAGGCTTTCATTAAAACAAGTAAAAGCACAATATTTATGTTAATAAAGCAAAAAGCCACAGTAAAAATACGTATAAATAAAAAAAAGCTATAAATCGTATCAAATTATGTATTATCTGTGTCCTATTGCCTTTTTGTTTTCGTCATACTGTATATGTCTATAAATATGTGCATATACTACATACATATATACACATACATTTGTATGTATGTATGTATTACTCAAAAATTTGATATATAAATTCAGTACAAATGAAAACTGTTAACAATCAACTGCCATATGACGAGCTTATCAACTATTTATAAGTAATAATTTCAAATATAATAGCCATTATTAAGAAAGAGCGTGTTGTGGAAGTTTTGTATTTCATTTTTCGTATTTTAATAGAGATATTTCCAAATTAAATACGGTGTATTACGAGAATGGTTTTCATAATTAGGTTTTACTCATTTCCAGAGTTTTCGATATTATAACATCATCGAAACATTCATTAGTGTAAAAGGCTTTTACATGATCATTACGTGTACAAAAAATGCTATAATTGAAAGTGATGTTACATGAAAGTTCACCTTTTCGAAAATGTCGCTTTTAACGGGGTACATGAAAAACAAGAGGAACATTTTCAGATGACGATAAGGGCCGAGAGTGCTCGAAATGGTTATTATTATTATGTTTGCGGATAACTAGAGTGCGGCCGTCTTGTTTCCGAAAGGTTCTTTTTAATGATCGACGGCGGAAAATCGTGGAAACCGGTGAAAATTCGCGGAAAAGTCGGTGAAAATTGGCGGAAGGGCAAGAGAGAGCCCGCATCATCGAGGCGGACGATGATGAAACTCGCAAATTTGCCGGAACGTAGGTCTGAAATTCATCTATATTATCAAAGTGTTTTGTCCAAGTGAGAAAAAAACCTTGTAAAAATGAATAAAATCGATCAATTGTTTTCATTTCTATTGAATCATTATATTTTTATGTGTGATATTAATTATTTTTTTATGTAAGGGGTCTTCGCTTATTTTTAATTTCAATGAAACACTTATTATTATCATATTAAATAATTCATTTCTTCAAGTGTTGTACTAAAAACTAATTTTTTGAATTATAAATATAATATAATTGGACTTGATTCACCTTTAAATGTGAAATCATGTTTAATAATGAACTATTCTTCAACTGAAAGACATCTTATTTGAATTTTTTCATCACTAGTTTGTGAGTCACATTTTTCATTTAAAATAAGATTCAAATATTCGATAGCGCCATTCTTCGTATTTGTGATTTAATTTTCTTTGTATGAAAGGTTCTCAATTTGTTCGCTTTTTATTGAAATAAAATACCTTTGATCTTGTGTTGCCATAGTTGAATTTATCTTGATATATTTCTTAATTATTCAACAATAAAATTTCATAAATTATTTCTTTAAGATTTTTCCAAAAACTGGTTTCAAAATTATACAAAGTCCAAATATTTAATAATTAGAATTGATTCACCTTTGAATATGAAATAGTGTTTAATAATGAAATAGTTTTTAATATGAAATCATCACATTTGATCACTAATTGAATTCTTTCATCATTATGAAATTAAATATTGATTTAGTTTGATTCAAATATTTGAATTAATAATTTTGATTAAAATATTTTATATTTGAAATTTATAAAGCATTTTGTATATACTTTTTGGTTTTTTTTTTTAACTTCTAAACGTGTTAAAGTATATTATATTGAGAACGAACTCTGCAATAATAAATGATATGGTTCGACAGATGTTCTCTCTAATGCATTTACTATGTCGCTGCATCTCGTTGCACTTTAAAGCATCGTATTATATGTATGTAGTAGTCTCGCTCAACACCGAGGGTTAAAACATGAGAAAAATAATAATATAAAGACTTCACTGAAAACTGTTTATGAGTTAAAAATTGTGAAGACATTTTTTAACATTACATAAAAGTAGCCAAACCAAATTTGTAATACGTATTAAGGTATTCAAATACTTTCTATTTTTATTAATGTTATTTTATACTATGAATTAATAAATCAAAATGATTTACATAATATAATGCATATTTATTTATTTCAATCTAACAAATACCGTATTTTTACCTTGTTTTTTCTTGACATTCGAGCAATTTACTTAGAATCATATTTATATTCGGTAAATATAATTTAATGCTCTTTAACTGACCTTTGTTTTTCTTTTTTGGTTACAACAATGAATTTAAAACATTTTCAGATAAAAAATTAATACATTGTTGTTGTATAGTTAGAAGTTTAAACATTGAAAATTGTATAGTTAGAAGTTGACAAATGACATAAAGGATAAATCAAGATAACTACATAGTTTTAGACAAATTAACTTATATGCATAAAATGCCTATTGATAAATAGGGTAATTAAGTGTTTGAATTATCATAAATATTATTTAAAAACTAACCAGGAGATTCTACTGCATTATAAAATCACTGAAAACGTTCTAATTGAATTGTGAAGAGTCTCAGTGATTAAAATAATATGTGTATACCCTTCAGGTTTAAACACAAATTACAAAAATACTTTTTTATTTGAATCGTCGACCTTAATAAGTGCAGTTAAAATAATATATCATATATTAATTTGTATATGTTACAGACCAAGTGTTTATTTCATTCGTTCATGAACATTCTAATATACGAATCAATTCGGCCAGTTACAGTGTACACAACAAATTGACAAACGAACTAGTTTGTCCATGCAATGACTATAAGGCATAAGTTAAACCTATTTAAGTACATATTTAACCTATGCTTCACCTGTATGGAATAACGCCTCGAATACTAACCTTTCCAAGCTCCAAATAATACAAAATAAATCCCTAAAAATAATTTATAACACACCCATATATACTAACTTGAAAAAACTGCATGCCATAAATAATTTTCCGTTAGTTACAGACGTTAATAACAAACAAACTAGTAGATTCTATGACCGAATCACTAATAACCATACTAACACACTTGTGAAGAGTCTCGGTGATTACAACAAAATGTCTATACCCTACAGGTATAAATAAACACAGATTACCTAAACACAATCTGCTTTAGGTCATCGACTTTAGAGAGTCTTAAATTAATATCATGTATTAGATGTATTATGAGCATTTATAAGAATTGTAAATAGGTTTTTGAGCTCTTTTTCCTATAATGCTGTACATTAACATTATAATAATATAATACTATGATTACTAGCAAAATTAAATTAAAATTGTAAAATAGAAAATGATCAGTTGATCAGTAGCTATTAAAATAGATATAAGATGTATTGCGAACATAATTTAGTAATAATAAAAAGCATTTAAAAATCAAAAACGAATTCAATTGCTTGTCCCATCCTCTTTGTAGATATGTATGCTTTTACATAAAATAAGAAAATCAATGTATAAAATAGATAAGTATCACTAGATCAGAAGCTATCAAAAAATACTAGAGATATATTGTGAACATAATATAATATATAATACAAGTGTTTATCCGAAGAAATATCGTCACACAGGTTATGGTTCAATAACTATATAGTACATATATATATTAAGTTATTAAATAACAAAAATAAAAGAAATGTGTCGGTTCTGTGTTCGATCCGCATCGCGGTCTTATTTTTTTCAAATATCTTTAAAATATAATTAATTTAATATTTATATTTAATTGTATAACACGAAAAAACTGGTTCAAAACCGTGCTAAATCAAATTACCGTTATGTATTTTCTATATGGCGAGATGTAAGCAATTTCTAACCTGTAATATAGTGAAAGACCTGATGAAAATTTAATCAGGTATATTATAAATAAAAACTACCTGCCTATAATAAAATAATTAATTTAATTTCTCAATCGATGGCACTAAATGCTTTGAGAATATTTCCTGTAGGAAAAATTGGTAGCAAACAGTATATATGTACAATATAGAAGTTTTTACTTTATCTGTCATTATATTCGTACATTTTGTTGGCAGAGTTTTAGCTGTGACGTACATAGTTAGTGGTAGCGTATATATTTAGCACCACTGAGGTCAAAGGTTCGAGTCCTCGCCACTGCTGGTTAGATTTGGGGGTTTTGTGACTCCAAATCGATCGTTTCTCTATCAGAGTTTGACAATTTTATCTGACCATTGCTGAAACGGTTCCTGAAAATTGGTATTAGATCTAATCCTGTTGTCACAAAATCTGCCTGTTTATAATTTGTAATAATTATACACAGTAATCTGAAATCTATAGATATCTCTATAGACATCTCGTATTTATTATATGTATAAAAATTGTATACAAAAAAAAAATCTAAAAATAATCCATAGATGTCTCTATGATTATTATTTCTGATTAATTGTTATATGCTATATATTCTGATTGTACATGTATGTATTACTGTATTTCTGATTTCCGATTGTTTATATATTCTGTATTTCGTTAACGTACACCCGTCGCATTGGAGCAAATCTGTAATGGCGAGTGTATATTGATTTGTAACAATAAAATAAAAAATAAATAAAAATATGCCGAATCGAAACGGCGAGCGTTATCGCACACAGGCACACACACACACACACAGAATACCGCTATTATATATATGTATATGATGAATAATAAAAAGATTTTTATATAAAATATTCAAATTATTTGAACATCGTATTAGTAAGCATTACAAATATTGAGATACGGGCTTAGAAAGGTCAAAATATAATATTATAAAATTTTCTACGTTGAGTCGAATTGAATAAAATAAAATTTTGTATGAAAAATATTCAAATACACAGATTTGGAGTCCTATTGCTTCTACTATTAAGCAAACAACAGTTGAAAGCTTAAAAGTTGATTTGTAAATACGAAAAAAAACCAGGCTATACTTTCAACTTTGAGTCATGTCTAGAGATAAATGTTAAGAGCTAATAATAAATAAAAAATAATAAAATATTGTCGACCATCGTCTTTGAAGATGTCCACAGGCTGTATTACAAAGAAAATTTTCCATTATACGTAGTGTAGCCAGCAACAAGCTATATCGTTTGATTTTCCAATATAATAGAACCACGCCAAAGGAATAAATAGATAGAACTTTGAATTCCCATAGAGGATAACAGGTCAAAATCAGATTACGAGTACAAAGCGGGTCGCCGACAAATATCCACCCCAACCCCACTGTCTCTCAATCTTTTATGGGGTTTAATTTCGTCATTATGTTACATATGTACATATGTACGTGTGCTCGCGTATTATACATACGTGTGATGAAACAAAATTGTAAATCCCGATGAAAAAGGATTTTGCGAGGACGTGAGCCGCTTCAGATTTCGAGTCCTTTTCAAATAAAACCGTTTTATTTATTATATCGGACATACATACATGTTTTCTTTTGAAAGATTTGTTATTTTGGATGGATAGATTTGGGTTTGACGTGTGACAAAAAATTGGAACGATTTAACACTCTCTACATATGTACATATACATATATGTCATGTCTATGTGGATAGAATTTAATTATAAATTTAAAATACATACATACATACTTATGTGAATCATCAGGTGTATTATTTCTTACGTTTGTTAATTTGAAATTAATTAAATTTAAATTTCTGTTGACTATGACTCGTTGGCGCTTACATATTAATTGAAAACAATAAGAAATTGCAATAAATAAAAAAAATATCTAAATTCGTTAAATATCTAAAAATACCATGTAAAAAAAAGGTTTTTAAAAACACCTCTTCTATAATTTGTATATAACATTATTATTTTGAATAAAAATACCAATAATTTTATTTTACTACCGCCATCTATGTTTAAAACTAAAAACTGGATAACGTCACCCACTTTTCAGAAATTAAAATTTCAAACGCGTCTTACACGATATTTTTGCACCATTGTAATTGCGGATATGGTAAATGAGCAATATGGCAAAGTATGAAAACGATCGGATAAGAGGCAAATTTTTTCCTGAATTGTAATCGTAAGTGAAACGTATAGGAGGTATGTAAACATAATAGTTGATACGTTAAAATTAATTATAAATTAATAACATTTTCTATGCAAATGTAATATGGTCTGTGTTTATTTTATTTGTATTACATTTTATACCAGGAAGGTTTTACAGGTAAACCCCGATGCGCCTTTCTGGCCATTTATAAGCAATACAGCATTTTAATTACACAAGTCGTTGAAATACGAGATACTGAAAGACTCGCAAATTAACGAGACATCTTTGAATTGTACATACATTTTATTGTACATAGTGGGTAGGAAGGTTTTTAACCAATTTTAATCGGGAACCGTTTCAACAATGAAATCAGAGAAATTGGCAAACTCTGATGGGAAACGATCGACTTGGAGTCACAAATATCCAGATTTGACCAGCAGCACTACAGATATACTCAGAGAAACTTTTTTCAATCGAAGTCAGCTCATGGGATCGAACCCGGTGCCTCTCGGTGTAAGGCAGAAGCTTAACGACCGAGCTATGCTGCTGGCTAAATTAATTGATCAATAACTTTAAATGATTTTGATGATGACCCAATAAAGCCGCGCCAACAAAGCCGCGCCGACAATGCTGCACAGAATAAAATGACAAAATATATAAAAATGAGTTATTTTTGGTATAATTCGATTTTGCAGGATTGCTCATCGATAGAAATTTACTAGGGTTTGTTGGGTTTTTTTGTTTATCGCTGTTTCTAAAATTAGAAATAGGTTTTTAAATTGTGTAAGCCGTTTTTAAAAACTAGAATTAATGTGCAATATGTTTTGTGAAAAGACACTAAAGTTGTTTTTTACATACCTCCTTTACGTTTCACATGGCTTTCGTGTCAGTGGTCATTTTTATCTCTTATCCGATCGTTTTCATACTTTGCCATATTGCTCATTTTGGTCATCAATACACGTTAATGTATCGTCTGCCATTACGTTGGAGATAAAATATCGTATACAACGCGTTTAAAACACGCGGAAAGTAAATCTTCCTGACGTTTAATAAGCGTTCGTCCCGTATATTCCAACCTGTTCGCCTTGATATGGCGATATAAGATTTTAATTGTTTAAACGGCTATAATTCACTCTATATTTTATGAAATTTGCTCTATAGGTTCTCGTTATCTCTAATATATAAATATTTATAGTTTAAACTCTCATATGTATATATAAATTTCAAATTTGGCGTGTAGCTTCTTGTAGGATAATACACGATATATATTGATTTTTGGCCAAATATGTCAGATTTGACATTTCACGGCTAAAAGTATATCTCTTCACTGGGTTTTATCTGCGAGATAATTACTAGTCTCTTCTCTTAGCTCGCTTTCGATTTTTTCGTCTGACGAAATTAATTTATCATATTTGGAAAACGAAACATCGTAAAATAAATTCCGATTTGGCAACACTTGAACTTGAAATAAATTCCGGGATTTTAAGTGTTTAAAACTTTTTAGTCATTTGTTGACGCCTGTCACTACGAACCACGTGACTCATGTGTATTATTATGAATATGTTTTAAATTTTATTGGATTTAAAATATTTTATATTTACATAGGAATTTACTTTTGTCCTGCGCGGCTATGTCGATATGCCATTGTCGTGCGCAGTTTTGTCGGGGTGCCGATTTTGGTCAGTTAATATAGTGAATGCTCAGCAAATAAAATGAACGGTTGGTACATTAGGGTCGGAACAAACGGTCAGTTATAATTATCATTCAGTATCGTATTGAAATTGTCAATTTCGTAACTTGTTTTGACGAATCCAATAAAAATGCTTACTGACCAAACTGTCCGAATGCGTATGTATATATGTAGTTGTATACCGACCATTACTAATTAATAACTGAATAATTCAGCTGCTCAATGAAATTATATGATATGATATGTAGACTTACATTTGATGTTTGCATAAGTTCATGCTCGTTTAACATAAAAAAAGACCTACCAAAATGTATGAAAATCGGGCATGAATTTATGCAATCGTCTTATAATTATGGTAAATATAGAAAATCCTTAAAGTCTGTTAAGTAAATTACACTTTTCGAAACTTCCGAGGAATATTTTATGTACGCAGATCAATATTTTCAAAATTTATTACACAGTTAATGATGTACAAAACTTTGCACCAACAAATAATTTTTTTAGTCTGTTGTGTTGTCTTATCCTCTCTAATAAACAGCAAAACGGTCACTCTAGAAATAGCTCGAACAAGAAACGTATTTCTATAACAAGTCAAACTTCGCGGATTGAAATATGTATGTGCTTATATCAAAGCACACGTTTCAGTCTATTTGAATCCAGCTTTTCTGAATTAGGCTTCACTACATGCTTGCGAGGTATTGTAAGCGTTTCCTTAACGAGATCCATCGCAAATAGAAACCACTCTAACCTTTCTTCTTCCTTTCACATCTCACAGAATATGTCGTAGAAATGATGAGGGTGTTTTCGCATTACTTTGATACGTTCACCTATTTTTTTCTACTTTATTTTTTATAGTAAAAAAAATACATCTGTTTCTTCTCTCAATGCCTTTCTTCGGCACTGATTGCGGTATGGAATAGAAATATCCTCTAGAACAGGGCTGCTAAATCGTTTCAATAACCAAATAATTAATAGAAGTATTCAATACATAGGTACATGCATACATATGCATACATATTTAAATATCAATACGATGTTTTAACATATTAGATTGGTTCAAACATGGGAACGATGAATCCATTCATATTTCAACTAAAAATTATTAAATCCTTACTCTACCGTTTTCCTACCTAATATTTAAAATATTTTGAAAATCCTATCCGTTAACAATCTTTCTGTCAGGCGACGACTCACTGATGTTACATTTTTTTAAGCTACTAAATGGTTTCCTTGATTGTTCAGAATTACTGAGTAAGGTTGGTTTCAGGATCCCAGTTAGGTATTCTAGCACTCTCACTTAATCCTTTCAAAAACAATTACCTAAAATATTCTTATCTACAGTGTGTTTATCGTATGCTTAATGGGGAACTGAATGAGTTTGATCTATTCGGTATTTCCTTACATCAATTTAGAACTGCTATCAGGAGAGTCTTGATTGATTGACCCGTTTCTATTTCTATTTCTATTATATATTCTTTATCCAATTATATTGTATCACTTTATGTTTAATTATGCGTTGTCCTATTTAGTCATATTTTAGTTTTCATTCTTTTCTTTTTCATTTGTTTGTCTATATTTTATTTTATTTTATTTTATTTATTTGGAAAATTTACAGTTTACAGTTTATTAGATTGATAGTAAAAAAAATATAATTATGTTAAGTAAACCATTAATAATTTTCACATATAGGTAAAAAAAGAAAAGCTCAAACATTTAAAATAAGAAACAAAAATGATAATAGAGTAAGATAGTTAAAGAAAACAAAAAAAGAAAAAAAATAGAAATAACAGTATAATAAAAATATCAGAATAATAAGAATAATAATATGATAAAAATCATGAAATAATATAAAAAATATAATATATAACAAAAAACAAAAAGACAAAATAAATACATCAAAATAAAAATTCATAATCATAATCATAAACTTTCATTAAAATTAATCATCGAAAAACAAATTTGCAATAATTACTCTAGCTTGTATAGCATTAATATTAAATAAGTCAAACATAGAAATTGTTAAGATTAGTGTGTTGACGGTGGAGCTTGCACGCCAGATGAATGAGCTTCTTCCATAATTAGAAAAAGTATTAGGTATGTAAAGGAGCTCATTACATCTAGTCATTCTATTTGGTACACGCAATGATAGTCTGCTCAATAATTGAGGACAGTCAATCGAGCCGTTAAGGATGTTCAAAATTGTTGAGATGTCAGCTATCTCCCTTCTTTTGACAAGAGGAAGTAGATGCTGACACCTACAAGCATCTTCATAGGAAGTATAGGTTAATCCAAAACGGCTACTGACGTACCTCAGGAATCTCTTCTGAATGCGCTCCAATCTGTCTCTTGCACCAGAGTAATCTGGGTTCCAAACTTGGGATGCAAACTCAACAATACTTCTTACGTATGCACAATATAGTATTTTGTATGATTTTATAGAAGTAAAGCATTTGGAGGACCGGATGACGAACCCGAGGGCCTTCGACGCTCGAGCTACAACATTGTCAATATGTTTACTAAAGGATAGATCAGAGTTTAAAAAGACTCCCAAATCCCTAATTTCCGATACCCTTGTGAGTCTATGTCCGTTAATTGAATGAGGAAAGTCAACTGGACATAGTTTTCTGGTGAAGGTTATGCAGGAGCATTTTGCTACATTAATTTCCAACTTATTTATGCTGCAATAAGCCTCTAGTCTGAACAAATCATCTTGTAGGGCCAAAGCATCATTTCGGTTGTCTATTCTCTTGAAAATCTTCATATCATCAGCAAATAATAGTACATTTGAATTCTGAAAACATTTTTCAATATCGAAGATGAAAATATTGAATAATAGAGGTCCCAAGAGGGAGCCTTGTGGAACACCAGAAGGAATATTCATCCATTTCGATATAAATCCATTTAATGAGACAGCCTGTGATCGACGCGTAATGTATGAGGTGAACCATCTATAGAGATCACCATGAATACCGATCTGTAAAAGTTTTTCAAGGAGAATATCGTGATCAATCTTGTCAAATGCCTTACTATAATCTGTATATATAGTATCAACCTGAGACCGATCGTTCATGGCATTAGTAACGAAATCATTAAATAGTAGTAAATTTGTTGTAACTGAGCGTCCTTTCTGAAAACCATGTTGTTGCATACTAAGAGATTGCGAGATAGCTGGAAAAAGTTGGTCGTACACTAATTTTTCTAATATCTTAGCAAATATACATAGCTTTGATATAGGCCTGTAATTGGAAATTTCGTTTTTTTTTCCTTTCTTATGTACAGGAGATATGAATGCTGATTTCCAGATACAAGGTACAAGGCCCTCACTAATAGATCTTTTATAGATAATGGTTAGTGGTAAAGTTAGGCTTTCAGCACATTTTGAGATAAAAATTGGAGAAATTAAATCTGGGCCTGCTGTTTTATGAATATCAGTTGATTTCAAAATATTTAATACTTTTTCACTTCGAATTTCAATTGATCCAATTTCAGAGGAAGATGTGACAGAACAGACGTTGGTTGGTAAGGGATAAGAGGAAGTCGATTGATTAGAGACCGGTTTAAGGAACGTCGAGTAAAAGAAGGAAGAAAACAAATTACAAATGTCCACCCCCGTATCAGCAGTAATGTCACCATGATACAGAATATGAGGTAGGACGTTGTTTTTGTTCCTTGATTTAATGTAGGACCAGAATGCTTTGGGATTCAAGGAAATGTCGTTTTCTACTAAAGTCATATAATTTTTGAAACATTCTTTCTCTAAAGTTTTTGCCCGATTGTGTAATAGTACAAAGGTATGATGGTCAGCCAGGTTGTTATAATTTTTGAATTTCTTAAAAAATTTGTACTTTTCCTTCAGGACTTTTTTTAGGGGTGCAGTATACCAAGCGGGAAATTTTCTACTTTGAACATGTTTCTGTGGGATATATTTATCCCTTAAATTATATATAAGATTATAAAATGAATTTACAGCATCATCAAGAGAAACAGTATGTAAATAAGACCAAGAAACAGAGTTTAATTCATTTTGAATCTCGTTATAGTTACCAAGATCAAAAAGGAATCTAGTATAAGGTTTAGATTTAAGTGATCGATAAAAAGTTAGATCAGCAGTAATTAACAGAGATTTATGATAAGGATCCTCAGGAACGAGAGGATCTAAACAGGCATCTACTACCAAATGTTCATTTGATAAAACTAGATCAAGAATACGGCCGAATAAGTTAAGTACTCCATTATATTGTTTAAAATTACAAAAATGTAATGCATCAATAAGAGTCATTTCGGTGCTTCTTAACGAATTGATAGGTATAAGTCCTCCTCTGGAGATATCCTGGGACCATTGGATGTTACTTAGATTGAAATCTCCAACAATTAAAAATCTATCATCCGGGTAGTTAGTTGAAATAGTAGACATGTTTTCAAGAAAATTAGTAAGTTGAGTATTAAAAGAATTACCTATGTTCTCAGAACATAAATACAATACACATATATGAAATTTGAGAAGGTTGCGATGATTAGTGGTGCTGCGTAAAGTGAGAGATATCCAGATATCCTCCGCAGAAGAGTGCCACTCTGGACGTGAAACAACTCCAAGTTCACGCTTAGTTGCCACAAGGCAACCACCACCACGTATTTGGTTTAAGCTAACATAATTACGATCTCTTCGCCACACTATATATCTTTCATCAAAGAGTTCCTGATCACTTATAGTGTCCATCAACCAAGTTTCAGTAAGCAAAATAATATCATAATTGGACATGTTTATATTTCGTAAAAAAATATCAGTTTTTGTACGGAGACCACGTACATTTTGATAATATAAATTAATAGAATCCATTAAGTGGTCTCAGAAAAATAATAAAAAGGTACTCACACACATATATATATGTGCATATACAAATGCATATAAACACATACACACATATGTACATACAATTATACACGAAAATACACATGTCAATATGTATGCAAACATAAAAATGAAACGTATTAATAGAGTAGGAAAATAAAGCACATGGAAATAAGGAACATGGAAAGTACACAGAATAAAATATAGCAATGTAATAAAAATAAGATAAATTGTAAAACGTAAATAGAATTGGCAATTGATGAGTACGTAGTGATAGACGTGTAGATATCTAGAAGCATAAATATCAGCAGTTATGTGTATATGAATATAAATATACACATACATACTTGCATCCATAGAAGCGATACGGAATTACCGAGCAAACCATCACTCGTGATACCAATTGAGTTAAAATAAAATTAATAAAGCGAATTATATAGTTTTTTGGCAAGTATTTGTTCATAATATAATAATAAACAATGATTTAGATGACAATTGATGATAGAATTGAAAATAAAGTGCGTTCAGAAATATAAGAAAGAACCAATAATTAATAAAGAAAACAAAAACCATAATATATGGGTAGAATTGATAGAGTGCATAAAGATAGACGTATAAGCCTACATGCGTAGGTAAGCATAGACATATGTATACAAATGAGCATGCATCAATAATTATAAACAAAGATATAGAACTATTGTTCAAATAATAATCATTGATGGTAGTAAATGAATCTGAACATATATTAACAAAGTGAAAAATGGAATTAACCAGTTTATATTCTTTAACAATAATATTAATATTAAGACAATAATCAATAATAGAAGTGAAACTATAGTTATAAATAGAGCAAAAAGTATGGAAGAAATTACAGTAAAAAATGTAATTGCATGTACAAGTATATGTAATTATAAATGAAGATATAGAATCAATTATCAAACAACAATTATTGATGATAGCAATTGAATTGAAATAAGTATAAGCAAAATAAAATATGGAATTAGTAAGTGTATATTCTTTGATAATAATATTTATATTCAAATAATTATTATTAATAAAAGTGAAAATATAGTAAAAAATATGGTGGAAAATACAGTAAAAAATAAAGTAAGAAATGTAGATATAAAATATAGAGAAGAGAATAACAGGATCGGTAAATATAATTGTCACATAAAAGAGAAGGTAAGAAAAATATAAATAAAAAATTAGAATTGATTGCTTATTCATTGAAAAAATATTTATATAATCTTTTTTAGGTCGTCCAAAGTCTTTATGTGTAGAATCTTTGAAGTGGAGTTTTTTCTTAAAAGTATGTTTGAATTTCTTACCCAGACGTATTGAAACCCCTTATCTTTAGCATAGGATTTTGTTTTGGTCAAAAGTTGCTTATTGGCAATGGTTAATTGATCATTTATGTAGATTTTGGTATTATCAACACCAACACCTATATCATTAACTGTGAGATTCTTGTGTTTACGGGTAGTCGCAACAAAGTCTTCTTTAATATATCTATTGATGTATGTACTAGATATTAGGGTTTCTGATTTCCCGGACTTTTTAAATTCCCGGGACACATGTAAAAATTCACGGGACGGAGCCAGGGATCGTTCCCGGGATTCCCGGGATCCCGGGACACATGTAAAAAAACTTTTTTTTTTTCAAATTAATATAATTTTTATTAATAAAAAAATATTTATTTATTTACAAAACAATACATAAAACTCGAAAAAATGCAATTATAATAGTAAACTTATTTAAAGTAGCTTCTTAAGAATACTAAAATATTTAAATGAGAATCCGAAAGTCTAATTCTAGATTACTAATTACTAAGTCTAATTCTAGGTACAAAAATTTCCAGCAATGGAAAAAACTCTTTCAGTTTCGGTCGAAGTTGGTTTTATTGTTAAAAGGGACGAAAACATTTTTTTTAAATTATCAGTTTTTTCTCCTGTCAGTATGTATATTTTAATTTAATTAAAGTCGAGGCTATTTTTATTTACGTTATTTTATATATTCGTCTTTGATAACTCCTTATTTGATTCTTCATTCACCGTCAAACACACAGTTGTTTCATCTTCATCCGAATCTAAAAGAGTTTCTTCCATTGTGGAATCGTCAATACAAGAAATATATACTCGCTTCATAATAGTTTCATTCGCTTTTATCACAATATTTAAAGAATGTTTTGTTCGGTATAAAATCAGAATTATTTAAAATTTGTGTTAAAAAAATCAGTTTAAGCTTCTTCTTTATTCTATTTTACGTTTCTTTGTGTATTTGATTTATTATTTCCCTTCGTGCAGTCGTGAAAATGGTGTATATTTTCAAGATTTTTTTTAATCCAATTCCCGGGATTTGAGATAAAAATTCCCGGATCACGGGACAACAAAAATTCCGTGAATTCCCAGGAATGTCTGTCCCGGGTCGACCCGGGTCAGAAACCCTACTAGATATATTATGTATTTTGTAAAAATCTATAATTGGGCTCCGATGTTATTTTGTTATATTTATTCTTTATTTTTATGAATTTCTACATCTGAGGCCTGTTGATTTTTCAATAAATAAATAAATATTTCACTCATTCTTTCTGCATCTGATGTAACCGAAACATTTTTGCATTATGGGTTGTCTTGTCTATAAGTTTTGCTTATTTTATATAAATACAAATGGAACTTCCCGGCGTTACTTAGGTGGTTGTAAGTTGAAAAAAAAGCCTTTATAAACCAGTGAAGATTCTTAAATGAAGTATTTTAAAATAGTTTAGCAAATTTGATGATCAAACATACAAAGGTTTATTTTTATCAGCCTTTTATTATTTTTTCTAATTGTGCGTTCGCACCACAAAATTTAAGAGCTAAATTTGGACCACTTCTTCTCTTCCAAACACTTTGATATTTTACTGACATATGTAGCTCTCATTAAAGTAAACAAATGTGTCCGACATGATGCTTGAGAAATTTAATCATTTGCGAAATCATTGAAATTTTATCAGAATCGTCTGTCACATCGACATGATGACCGATGGTTTTTTGGCTAACATTTTCACCACCCCCTAACAACTTAAAAAATTCCGAGTTGATAGTAAAGGTTATATTTTTAATATTAACAAGCTTACATTTGTTCAAATATGGATCAATAGGGAGACCTCAACGCTAGAGACAAACTCCAAATTCCCATGTGAAAGCTCTATTTAAACTATCCCATATACGTATAATATGAAGGTTGATACCGAAATGTGTCACTGGGTGTGTCGATCCTCGAAATATCGGTTAAAGAATTACCCGAGGGTTGAGAAGCCCTTCTTAGGTTATTCCTATGGGAGATTTCGGTCTAGTCAAGGAATATTGAGGGTCCTCTGCAGGGTCTACGAATTTGAATATATTGAAAACTATAATTCGCGTTTTGGATTCTGTGTATTTCGCCAGGGAGCTGTAGGGTCTCGTGCCCTTTCCCAAGGGACAATAATATGATAAATTACCAAGGTTGATCGACACGTATGCCCGGAAAATATTACACGAACGACACACGTGTAATATTTTACAATGTAGAATGTAATAAGCGACGAGTGTGGTCTCCGAACTTATTTAATATTGAAGGCAAACTCGTTATTTTTTCGGTGTTTGTTTTTCATTCAAAGGGAAAATTTTTGCCACAAAATACGTACATATAAATATTAAAGGCTATACAGTATATTAGAAAATAGTGTAATAAATAACTGTAACTGTGTGTTATTATTTTTTGACGATTTTCTGAAATAATGTGTGATACAATTTTTGTAAAAGTTTTCATTAGAATTATGAATAATTTTTTAATCAAATATACATATGTACATACATATGTCCATAAATATATGATACGTTCAATGTGATAAATGAGATAAGGTAGGCGTAAAAGCTAGATTAGGTTATTTAGCGTTAGGTTAGGTAATGTTTCGTTACGTTAAAAACTGTGTACATAGTAACAGAGTATTATTATACTACTATAATATATTATTATATTATTACTAATTACTGAGTTTATCATATTGATTTTTAAATGTATTCATAAATGTTAGTTGTATTAATACATATACGTGAATCAAAATATTTTTACCTTTATTATAATTTTACCTTTATTAACTTTAAATGGTTTTTCCAGTTATTATTTTATGATGAATGGTCGGAAAATAGCATATACGGTCAGAAAATTCGGATCAACAATGACAAATGGTCAATAATTATAATTTGTGGTCAGTATATAATATAATACATATGGAATGGTCAATATTTAATGTTTAACGGTTAGCATTTTGATTAAATGGTAAGTTTGTTTTGATAGTTTATATGTTGACAGATGACATTATTATTGATGAATCTGATAAAAGTATTTACTGATTGAAAAATTCACTGATCAATCCTATTTATTTTGTATAAATATATGTGTGTACATATGTACAATGTATAATTATTGACCATTGGATTTAAAAGTTGACAAGTCAATAAATGGTTTTGTTTAGTAATTATTTTATAATAAATTGCCAGAAAGTAACATAAATATGGTCAGTAAATATCCGGAAAGTAACATAGATATGGTCAGTAAATTTGGATCAATAATTTTGATAGTTGGTTTTTTTTTATTTTTTATCGAAATTGGCACACATACAGAATAAAATATAAAAGAAAGCAGTACAGTGAGACAGAAAAGATACAAATATAAATGAAAATATTATATTCCAAACACAGTGTGCACCACATGAAATGTATGTCTGTCTGTCTGTCTGTTTGTCTCAAATAGGCTCCCAAACCACTGAACTGATTACGATGGAACTTTCAGGATTCGTTGTATTCATGTCCGGGAAGATTACTGCGAAAAAAAAAACGGGATAAAACCTCTTAATAATAATATTCGTAATTACGATTTTATCGACGCGAAAGTATGAAGCGCCAGTGTGTAGTTAAGGAAATGTTTACGTTGGTAACCGACTTGCGCGCACGCATGCCAACGTACAAATACATTACGTACCACTCATACCAACCTGACATTACGTACCACTCATAACAATCCTACATATGTATATAAATCAATGTTTGTCTGTCTGTCACGTATGCGTTTCTATACTTTACTATAATTTAATTTGATTATTAAGTATTAATTCGAAACTGAAACATTCACTTATCGAAACGCATCGAGTAACGGGAACGGGAATTGCATGCGTTATTGTAAGATGGAACGATGGAACTTTCACGATTTATTGTATGCATGTGCGGGAAGCTTACTGTGAAAAAAAATCTGCCAAAAACAGGAACGGATAGGGGAAAAACGGGAATGAGTGGCATTGCAACGCAATAATTTCAAATGTTCTCGCGTCGCGACATGCGTTGTAAGGGTAAAATGAACAAATAATTGAATAATTTAAAATGTGTTCGCTGCCTGCGTTTTTCCGACAAATGGGAACGGGAACGGGAATTGCATGCGTTATTGTGGCATAAATAGCATACATGCATACAATGTACATAGATGTTATCGAAAATGGTATACATTTATTTTAGCATTATTTCAGCGCTTTGTATATTATTTTTATGAGACCGTTTTCATCGATCGCAAACCGGCTGTGTTCGAGTGCTAATTTTTGTTTCTGCCCATTTACTATTTGCACGGCTACAATAGATCAAGTACCCGAGTCAAATTGGTTCAATAAAACGTGGACTTTTATCGTTACGCTACAGCGAAATTTATTTTATTTATTCATCGTGCAAACCGAGGCAGGATAAAAAGCTGGTTTTTTTTTCCTCATCGTTGGCGAAAATATTTTCTCGCCAAGGGACGTACTAGTAGACGTGCTTTGCAGTTAAATGAGAGGATTATATCTTTGCCACGGTACAGAGAATTTTTAATAATTCATATATTATTACATTTGTACATTGTTAACTGCCCAGTATGTCACCTTGGAAGACTTTGTCATTAATTACTTAATGGTCAAGGTTTATGGTTAGTCAAGTTTAATTCTACGTAATTGGAATCGAACGGTTTGAAATTGATATACATACATAGGTAAAGCAATATGATGTATACACTGTTTATTAGTTTTTTTTACAAAAGATAAACCGTGTTTTTCCAGACAAAAATATATACATAAAGTGTATAAAAATAATTTGACAAAGGAAAAATATTTTTGTTTTTCTTACATTCACGTTTATGCTCAATCATCCCTCACTTTTATTAACATTATACGTTGCGTTTGATGAATTCAATTCTGGAAATAAATTAAACGGAGGATTTCTGAATGTGACGCATTAAATACAACAAATGTTATTTTTTATTTGCGGATTAAACCAAAATAGATCTGAGCAGTTGAAAAACAAATAAATAAAAATCAGCTGATAACTAAAAATAAAACTATCACTGTTTGATCTGTGTACATATGTAGCTTGTATTGGTTAGAAAGTTTGTTATGGAGGAATAAACAATGAAATTTGAGGTTATGAGTTGCTGCCAGCAATATGTTTACTCATTTATGCCGGGAACCTTACAGTTTAGAATAGTTTATTAATACTAAGATTGCTTTAAGAATAGTTTATCAATGTATGATTGTCCATAAATGAGTTTATGTATTTACAGAAATGAACTTTTCAATCATCAGATAAATTAAATCAGCTGATAACTAAAAATAATTGTATGTGATGTATGTATGTAAGCTTATTGTAAAAAACTAAATGTATGTAAGCTTATTGTAAATCATATTAACAATTAGATACAACATAACTTCTTATTGAATACTTATCTCGCAGATAAAACCCAGGGAAGAGATATACTTTTAGTCGTGAAATGTCAGATCTGACATATTTGGCCAAAAATCAATATATGTATATCGTGTATATTGATACTACACGCCAAATTTGAAATTTATATATACATATGAGAGTTTAAACTATAAATATTTATATATTAGAGATAACGAGAACCTATAGAGCAAATTTCATAAAATATAGAGTGAATTATAGCCGTTTAAACAATTAAAATCTGATAAGGCCGTGTCATGGCGAACAGTTTACGCCTTGTTAAACAACGCTTGTTAAATGTCAGGAAGATTTACTTTCACCGTTTTTAAAACGCGTTGTATACGATATTTTATCTCCAACGTAATGGCAGACGATACATTAACGTGTATTGATGACCAAAATGAGCAATATGACAAAGTATGAAAACGATCGGATAAGAGATAAAAATGACCACTTACACGAAAGCCATGTGAAACGTAAAGGAGGTATGTAAAAAACATTATTTTTTAATAAAGTAACAAAAATAGATCGCACCTGAATGAGTCAATTTCGATGATGATTCAATCGATGACGTCTGAAGTCATTTTAATGCACTTTGTGTACCATTACTTACTACATACATACATAAATGGGCTTATTGGATTATATTACTATAAATTTTATTTAATTTCGTGAAAATAACTTCAATTTGAATTATTTTCTCATTCAGAATCTTAAATAAACCTAAATTTAATCTCGTTTTGAAATTTTTCAACAAATTCATTTAAAATATCATAAAATAAAAGTTGTTTGATATGAAACATCCACGTTTTGTATAAAATAACGACACAAATGATTATATCAATATATTCATTTAATATAGTACTACTTTAATTACTTGAAAACAAATTTTTAAATTTTTCTAAAAAATAACTATTGATTTATAGACGAACCAAACTATGTATTTAGCATGAGACTTGGGTAAAATATACATGCTATCCCATTTGACCCGCGAAGACCAATTACATTTCGTTTCTATTTCGCATTGCGTTTTGGTCAAGAAATAAAATATCGTTAGTGCGTATAGCGGTCGGTTGAATTTGACTTTGGTTTTTTGTTAGTTTTGAATTCGTGTTTAGTATTTTGAGATATTTAAATTAATAAAATTTTAATATAATATACGTAAGTTGTTGATATTATTAATTTATTTATGGAATACGTATATATTTGATATTAATGGAAATTTATATTTTTTAGACAGTAAAACTAATTGTCAACGTCAGGTTATTTTATTTTACATAGATATATACCAAGAAGGCTTGACCGGAAGACCCCAATGCACTTTCCTGCACAATTAATTACAAACTATGCAACATTTTCTTATTACAGAAATCACTGTATTTCCAGAAGCTGAAGAACACGAAATAACAATTAATTAATTAATTGATTACAGAATTACTCCATTGAGACATGTATGGAATTTTGATTTGTACATATTTTTTACAAATTGTACATACAATAAATACAGAAGATTTGTGACAACAGGAAAGATGATTTTTTGCCAATTTTGAGGGACCGTTTCAACAATGATCAGATAAAATTGGCAAACTCTGATAAAAAACGATCGATTTGGAGTCACAAATACCACCAAATCTAATTATGTTATGGATTGTTATAGACAGCAAAGCTTACAGTAATATTATTAAAAACCTTGCATTGAATTATATTCTAATAATATTATAATATACATATGTACGTACATATAGTTAAATAAGAAATAATTTTAAAAATTAAGAAATAATTTTACTTCATTGCACTAAGATTCTTAAGTCTAACGCTACATCAGATTGATTTTAATATATATTTTTTATAATTCATGTTATTATTAAGCAATTAATATTGGACAATTACACTGTTCGACACGAAAAATGATAATTGGCTTACCTCGGTAAAATAAACGAATTTTTGTTATTAATCCACAAGAATAGTCGAAATATGATTTTTCTAGGTGGAATTTTATTTAATTCTCATATAAAGACAATTTAATATAATATCCCTATTAATTCAATTTTGATTCGTGTAAATACGAGTAAATACTAGTTCGAGCTTTTAGCTCGCAATTTTACCGATTTAAAATTCAGCACACTTCCAATTAACCCTTTAAAACGAAAACAAAAAATAGTGTGGCCAGAAAACTATCACAATAAATATGTTTCAATAGAAAATACTGAATATAAAATAGTATTAACAGTGGGAAAAAATCCCAAATGAAAAACAGTACTTTTGACTTTTGATTTGAACTCGACGACTACTTAGAGAGATGTGAAAGCTGTAAAGTATTACAAATGAAAGATAAAATACCCGACTATAGATTCCAATATTCATTTTGAACAGGAAATTGACAGATTTTGAGACATCGATTGAACAACACCAAGATATAGAAAAATCGCGCGATTTAAAAAACACATATCTCCGAATCTCGAGCCTATCAACATTATATTTCAACCAGATGCGTGTTCACTGGGCATAGATCTATAAGAAAAGTCATATCTCGTCTTTGAACCAAAAAAAAGTCGTCATTTGTCGAACAGTGTTATTGAAGTCAATGTACGTAGGTTTAGAAGTATTATGTTTAATATGTGTATAAATCTAAGCAGCATTCAACTTCTGGGATTTGAATTAGGATTTGTTCAATGTGGTGAATATACATACGTATAGAAATGTGATCTTTAGAGAACGAGGGTACACTTTGTAGTTTCAGGAAACATGGAGAGATTAAACGTTGCACAAGTCGGTGTGCATTATCTATTTAATTGCAATAAAAAATACATAGGTGGTGGGGTTCAACGTGAACACAATTCGTTTTGAATTGTTTCCAGCAATAATGAAAGTGCCTTATCTCTGACCGCGCATATCCGGGTCATATCGACCGCAGTATATCGTCGAATTAGCGGATATGCGATATTAAAACGAATCGGCGGCTTTTTTATTGTTTTATTTATAGTTTGTAAAGCGCTGGACGGTTATAAATTGAGACCAATGTGTTAAAATAATTTTTTTGTAAAATTGTGCTCGTTAAATTTTCGCACGATAAATTTGTTTAAGGATTTTTTGAAATATATATTTATTTTTATGAAAAGGTATTGCAGAAATGCTAAAATTTATTTTGTGAAAATTTGAACATTAAATTTTTATTTGACGTTTACGTTAACATAAATTACATAGCACATGAATGATTCCAAAATTCAAGCAAAGTACAGTTATTGATTTCTATTTCGAGTTACTTGGATTTAAAATAAATGAGATGAAATCTATATATACATATATGTAGAGTTCGAGATATAGGGAGGATTGCAGGAGAGATAATCAAAGGCGATGTTGAGTCAATCAATGCACGTTTATTACAATATAAAGTACATCCAGTATACAGGCAGTGTATACCACTGCCTGTACACCACCCCTCAACATTACTCATTACATAATTCACTCACACACATAAAATCCCACATATATATGTACATATACATATATATATATATATATATATATATATATATATATATATATATATATATATATATAAATATATATATATATATATATATATATATGTGGGATTTTATGTGTGTGAGCGAATTATGTAATGGGTAATGTTAAGGAGTGATGTACAAACAGTGGTACACATGAGTGTACACTGTTTGTGAGTTGGCAGAAGTGTGACGCCAACTGACGGTGAGTAGTCGAACCGTTGGCCGGGCGGCCGCCGGTGGTGCGTACGCGCACGTGTTTATACTCAATGGTACAATAAACGTACATTGATGGACCAACATCGTCTTTGATTATCTCTCCCGCAATCCTCCCTATATCTTTGGATCCCACAAATGGGGGCTCGGTTCCGGGATAGGGATTAAGATTGCGAGAGAGGAGAAGACGCCGGCAATCTGACAGATGGCGGCCATTCGTGTTCGAGAATATTCCACGGGTGTTCCGGAGAAATTGGAGTCGGCGGCTATCATCATAACATAGTGGCGGACGTGTGCTACGAGGACCCTGATGACTGTGATGACCAACGACTACCAAGATGACAAGGACATCGACGATGACATCAGCCACGACGGAGTATGACGCGTCAGCGTCGAGGACGGAGCGTGACGTCACAAGCCGCGCGCAATTTGACATCGCCGCGACGATGACAGATGACGAGACGAGCTTACAGACGACCATCAGCTGAGAATCATAGTGTGATTGTGTGTGTGTTTGAATGTGTTGTTCATTGCGAATATAGTGAAGGTAAACGCGTTTTGTTGGCGGTGCAGAGGCGCGTCGAATTCCAAGGCTGACGATCCACGGTGGTCTATCACGACGGCTTGTTGGCACGGTCACTCTTCTATAGGTTTCAACAGACGGTTGGACCTGACGGTACCTGAGGGTTTGGAGAGGGGATCGGTGTCAAGGGTCGGTGGTGCCACGTGTGAGGTGACGCTGAAGAACGAAGAAACGCTAATGTATAGCTGCGAACCACGAATATTTTTATTGTTTACGACGAAATATGTTATTTTTAATGCTGATAAACTATTTTTATTTTAAATGAATAAATAATGAAAGATGAAACATTACAAAGAATGAAAGATGAAACATTACAAAGAATGAAAGATGAAACACTACAAAGAATGAAAGATGATTTGTGTTTTCTTCAATTATTACATATCACCTGTTCTATTGTTTATGTACTACTGTAAATCCGAGACGTATTTATGTCAGGTATGGCCGAATGTGGGATTTTATGTGTGTGAGCGAATTATGTAATGGGTAATGTTAAGGAGTGATGTACAAACAGTGGTACACATGAGTGTACACTGTTTGTGAGTTGGCAGAAGTGTGACGCCAACTGACGGTGAGTAGTCGAACCGTTGGCCGGGCGGCCGCCGGTGGTGCGTACGCGCACGTGTTTATACTCAATGGTACAATAAACGTACATTGATGGACCAACATCGTCTTTGATTATCTCTCCCGCAATCCTCCCTATATCTTTGGATCCCACATATATATATATATATATATATATATATATATATATATATATATATATATATATATATATATATATATATATATATATATATATATATATATATATATATATATATATATATATATATATATATATATATATATATATATATATTGAAACATGTTTATTGGGATAGTGTTCTGACCACACTATTTTTGGTTTTTGTTTAAAACGGTTAATTGAAAGTGTGCTGACTTCATATCATAATCATAATCATTAATAACTGGCTTACCTCAATAAAATAAACGAATTTTTGTTATTAATCCACAAGAATAGTCTAAATATGATTTTTTTGCTGTGTTATTTTACTTTTAAAATACCCTAAAGGTACTAAATCACATCATTTTGGAGGACAGTTGCTCTCACCTTTTTTGGAAATGATCCAATTTTCAACTTTAATTTATAGACAGTTAAAATCATATATTCCGATTGTTCAATTTGTTGACCAGGAAGGCACATTGGGATTGACCTGTTAGGCCTTACTGGTAAATATATATATATATATATATATATATATATATATATATATATATATATATATATATACATATATACATATATATGGGTTTAATTAAAATTTATTTGAAAATACTAATTGAATAACGGCGTTGTTCGGGTGAGTGGGAGTTAAAACGTGAAGTAAATCGTTTTTTACATACCTTCTTTCACATGGCTTTCATACGTTTCACATGGCTTTCGTGTTAGTGGTCATTTCTATCTCTAATCCGATCGTTTTCATACTTTGCCATATTGCTCATTTTGGTTATTAATACACGTTAATGTATCGTCTGCCATTACGTTGGAGATAAAATATCGTATACAACGCGTTTTAAACACGCGGAAAGTAAACCTTCCTGACGTTTAATAAGCGTTCGTCCCGTATATTCCAACCTGTTCGCTTTGATATGGCGATATAAGATTTTAATTGTTTAAACGCCTATAATTCACTCTATATTTTATGAAACTTGCTCTATTGGTTCTCGTTATCTCTAATATATAAATATTTATAGTTTTAACTCTCATATGTATATATAAATTTCAAATTTGGCGTGTAGCTTCTCGTAGGGTAATACACGATATATGTATATTGATTTTTGGCCAAATATATCAGATTTGATATTTCACGGCTAAAAGTATATCTCTTCACTGGGTTTTATCTGCGAGATAAGTATTCAATAATAAGTTATGTTGTATCTAATTGTTAATATGATTTACAATAAGCTTTAATTAATAATAAATACAATTAATTTATTAAAATAAAAAGGCAATTTAAACAATATTTCAACAACAAATGCTTTTAGATCATCACATACATATGTATGTACCAAGGCGGCCCATACCTCTTAGTAATATATTTAATTACATTAGTTTAAGCCGGGATCATAATTTTGATTGAAACCCCAATCATTGAAATCATTTTGATTGAAATTTTAATCCCACACATTTGTACATTTGTTGTTGAAATATTGTTTAAATTGCCTTTTTATTTTAATAAAGTAATTGTATTTAATTTATTATATATTTATTTAATTATTTATTATATTTTAGTACATTATTTGTTTAAATACATTTATTTTACTTGACTTTTTTTTAATATAGTTTTTTTACAAAAGTTTTTTATATACATTTACTTTTTATATTTTAGTACATTATTTTTTATATACATTTATTTCTAATTTATGGTTAAGTTTTAGTACCATGAAATAATACACTAAATATGGTTTGAAATCGAAAACCGTAGGTTTGCATAAAACTAAATTGCGTGGGTGGCTGAAAGTTAGAAAAAAAAATTGAAAATTAAACATGTTGTAGTCTACGGACAAAGCAAGAGGCTACGAGATATTATATATGTATTTAGTATACCAAACTTATTATTTCTAAAGTAAAAACTGTAGATTTTCATAACAGATAAATAAAATCCTCATATATCTACATATGTACCTAAAAGAATACTAGTATTATATTATTAGATATTTAACGGGTTTGCTACAAATGGTTGCAAACCACGCCGCTGCATGCTCATTTCGATTGAATTTTGACTTTTTGAATTTCAGCATGTACGAAAGACGAGATATTCATGGGGTTGCCCAAATGACATTTCGATGTACATTGATGATTGGCAATTCTTAAAATTGAGTTGGATCTTTCTGACACGTTTAAAATGGCAAAAGCCGAGACAAAAGTATGAAATGAGCATGCGGCCGCGTGGTTTGCAACCATTTGTAGCGAGCGATATTTAACGTATCATTTTCCTTAACTTAATCAAGTTTTATCGCATTCGAAAAACAACACAAAACTATTAGATACGAAATACCCTTCCCAAGACTAAAATATAAGGAAAATTGTAAAATTAAAATCATTGAAAAACACAGATTGTTTTTCTCAGTGTGATATGCGAAGATAGCTAATCAAAAACCTTCTAGAAAAGTAAAAAAAAATGCATTCTTAATGAAAATCAGAGGGTAAGTACAATGATTATTAATTTTTAATGAAGAAATTTAAGAACTGGGAAGTAGAAAGGCAAGTTTCACAATTACGAAGTTGATGCGAAGATACATATGTACTTTCATTCGAAATTCCAAGTAGCTACTAATTTCAAAGAGCTTTCCTTACGCACATATTTACATAATTATAATCAAATAAAATTCTTTTGTCTCAAAATTAATTCTGAGAAATGTTTTGTCGTTTTAATCCAAAAATACGTACCTAAGTATGCGTGGGCTATAATTGCTATGGGTGTGTGTATTACGCTGAATTTGACTTTGATCTTTGCGAGTGGCTTTTTGCATTCTGCGAATTGAGAAAATTAATTCAATTTCAATTGAATACCTCTGCCGGAGCCCGAATAGACTTTCCCAAGTATTAATTACGCTTTCAAAATGTCAGGGGCGTTTAATTTTTCTCCCGTTTGATGAACATCGCGCATTGAAAATAATAGACTTTCGAATGTCCGTACAAATAAACGCAGAGTTTCATTAATTACATTAATTAGCCAGCGGCGTGGCTCGGTGGTTGCGTTGATATTAAGCACCGAGAGGTCACCGGGTTTGATTCCGTGAGCTGACCATGATTGAAAATAATTTATTTCGAGTATAATCGTAAGTGCTGCTGATCAGACTTGGATATTTGTGACTCCCAGTCAATCGTTTCCTATCAGAGTTTGCCAATTTATCTGATTTCATTGTTGAAGCGGTTCCTCCATCAAATTGGCATAAGCCATCCTACCCACTATGTCACCACTATTTGAATATGATTTAAAAAAATTATATAAATACAAAATTTATACAAAAATATATATTGGTAAATAAATAATGAGATATTTTTGTAAAGGAATATGATACATATTTGTGTGCGGAAGATAATATTTCCTGATATTTCAATTTAAATCGTATATGGCCTTTGGAAGGGGTCGAAATCTACGAATGGTTCCGAATAAAAAACTGTAGAAACTAGTGTTGTGCCCGATGAAATATCATCGCATGGGTTATGGCATATTGAGTTATTAATTAAAAAATATATATAAAAAATGTATTGGTGCCGTGTTTGATCGGTACGCGGTTGTATTTTTTCAATTAACTTTTAAATATAATTAATTTAATATTTATATTTAAGATGAAAAAAAGTTAAAAACTATCTACCTACCTACATATGTATAAACAATATAAAACACCAATAGAAAAATTAATTAATTAAATTAATTTTCAATAGAAAGCGGTAAATGCTCAGTTCTTGAGAATGGTAAATGAGACTTCATGACATGACACGTTCAATAGAAGTAAAAATAAAATAAAATATATGAAAAAATTTCATGATTCATGGCTAAAATTACATTAAACACTTAGGTAAAATTTCGTAATCAATTTTTGACCCATTTCAGATTGATTCTATTACAATATAGTATGTATTATATTAAAACTAGTGTTGTATTGAATTAACATCGCATGGGTGTTGACATATTGAGTTATTAAATAAAAAAAAATTAAAAGAAATGTGTCGGTTCTGTGTTCGATCCGCACGCGGTCGTATTTTTTTACATACTTCTTATACAGTTCACATGGTTTTCGTGTAAGTGGTAATTTCAAATACCTTTTAAACATATTTAATTTAATATTAATGTATAATTGTTTAATATGAAAAAAATGGTAAAAATTACCTACATACATATAAGCAATATAAAACACCGATAGAAAAAATAATTAATTAAATAAATTTTCAATAGATAGCGGTAAATGCTCCGAGATTAAGCACCGTCAATTTGCCAAACAGTATATATGGAGGTTTTTTCTTATATTATTATATTCGTATGTTTCGTTGGCAGTGGTTTGGCTGTGACGTATGTCGAATCTAAACGATTATTATAGTACGGCGAGCGTTATCTCAGATACACACACATACAGACAGACTGAATAGCGATGTTATATACATCTAATATATAATTTAGAAAGAGACTTTGTATGTCATCGAACAAATAATTCGCTTTTTTACGATTCAAAGGATTCGAAGTTGCCAGGGGCGTAGGCGCCGAGGGCGAAGCCCTAAAGGGCGGAGCCCCCCGAAACATAAAATTTCGTATACATATAATTTTTTATACGAGACTTACTATATATTTTTGTTTGTTCGTGACAGTCAATTTAATAAAAAAAATAAATGAGTATTCAAATAAATTTATATAAAATAAAACTGTTCAAATAAATTTAATAAAATGTAAGCTATTAGATTAGTCATGTTTAATTGGATTATATTACAAATACCGAGCGAAGCCGGGTAATACAGCTAGTATACATATAATAAAGTAGATGGATAAGCGTGTGAAAATTTATGTGTATTTTTTTTATTCGTATTATGTAGATGTGTTATTGACATCAATGTACATATGTAGAACCGCTAAGCGAAATGTGACAGGTTGTAGATGTATGTAAATATGATCCATCTCAACGATCGTATTGTATTATAAGCGTATGAAGAGAAGAAGAAAAAAATTGATCTTTTGACATGCGGGTCAAATAAAATTTACTTTATATAAAGCAATCCATTAGCATAATGAATTCCGTAAAGGAACCCTACCTCGAGGTCTGATACGCCATTAGCATGACACGTATATGCCTTTCATGTCGAGACAAAATGTTTTACTTACACGTTACCCTATATTTATATAGATAAAGTTTCTCTTCACTTTCTAGAAATTGTGTCTACCCAAATGCGTGACCGAAAGGGTCGCATTGGAGAAAAATTTCGGCAATAAAATAAAACTATAGCGGATTTGTAAGCAAATCCTGGTTGGAAAAATAAATTTAGCTTCGAATGAATACAATTTTCGTTCGAAGTTTTCCATAGATAAATTTTTTTATAAGATATAGTGCGGAAATGATAAAATAATGGGCGTTTAAGCAATTGAAATCTGACAAAACGAGTGGGGGGCGGAAAGTTAAATAAAAAAGTCTACTAGCTAATGGCAATGAATGAGCTGTCACCGTCTCCAAATTTTGTTCGTTCTTAAACGTGTTTGTTACGGTTATATTTGACCATCGACTTGAAATTGACCGCTCTATCGGCGGGCGAATCTAGCAAAATGGCAAAGTTTCAAAGCGATCGGAAGAGTGTAGGAAATTTGTCAGACTAACTGACAAAGTGAAACTAATTTTATTTTTATTTTTACATACGTATATATATATATTTACCAGTAAGGCCTAACAGGTCAACCCCAATGTGCCTTCCTGGTCAACTTCTATACTGAAATTGAACAATCGGAATAGATGATTTTAGCTGTCTATAAATTAAAGTTGAAAATTGGATCATTTCCAAAAATGGTGAGAGCAACTGTCCTCCAAAATGATGTGATTTAGTACCTTTAGGGTATTTTAAAAGTAAAATAAAACAGCAAAAAAATCATATTTAGACTATTCTTGTGGATTAATAACAAAAATTCGTTTATTTTATTGAGGTAAGCCAGTTATTTATGATTATGATTATGATATGAAGTCAGCACACTTTCAATTAACCGTTTTAAACAAAAACCAAAAATAGTGTGGTCAGAACACTATCCCAATAAACATGTTTCAATAGAAAAAACTCAATATAAAATAGTATTAACAGTGATATTTGACTTTTGATTTGAAGCTGAAAAGTACTACAAATGAAAAATAAAATACCCGACTATAGATTCCAATATTAATTTTGAACAGGAAATTGACAGATTTTGAGACATCGACCGAACAACACCAAGATATAGAAAAATCGCGCCATTTAAAAAATACACATCTCCGAATCTCGAGCCAATCTACATTTTTTATTACCAGATTCATGTTTACTGGGCATAGATCTATAAGAAAAGTCGTATCTCGTCTCTGAACCATTTTTCGTGTCTAACAGTGTAATCAGCAAACTTTAAGACATATTGTGTGCTGATAAATCAAACTTTCATATACAAAAACGATGTTTAGTCATAAAATATGGTTTTTCTTTTGGAGAAAAACTTCCACCATAATCGTCGGATCGTCTTTTATAAGAAAACAAGGCTTTTTTTTAATTTTTATTCGGATTTTTAATTGTTAACTTCAGTTGAAATTGATGCGAAGGTGTGAGAAGAACGTTTGCCGTTTAAAATTACTTTTTAGATACGACAGTTTAAACTTTAATAATGATTGCGATAAATTAAACAGAAGCACTTCATTTAGTTCACCTTAAAATTTAAAGCGGCCGTAAGGAATGTAAACGAGCAGTATTTTATTATTTTTTTTTTTGTAATTTATTACGTTAATTTTTAATTTAAAAATGTCAATCTATCACACCATATAGTGATATTTTAGAATATAATTTGTACATATGTATTCCTTGTCAATCGTATTAATCAAATATAATTATGTAATAAAAACAATTCAATTCAATAATTTTGAGTTGGGCGACGCCGGGTTTATACTTAAACCTTTCCCAGCATAATCAATTTATTATTGAAATGATTTAGTACATAATATATTTTACACTGAACAAACATACGAATTAATTTACGCTGTTTTGTTATCAAATTATACAAACAAGACGTTAATTAATTTTGCCCTGGGTGACGCCGGGTGTATCTTTCGCTAATTAGGATCAAATAGTAAACACGTCAACTCCATTATCAAATAATTAAATCATCATAATAATTTATTTTAAATGAAAAAGCGAAATTTCTTGCATTTACATATACTGCTTTTTTGAAGGATTGACTTTTCCTATTTATTGATTCAAACATACATACATATATTGTAATTTTTTTACTTTTATGAATATGTATTATTTATATCTGCTGATATTATATATATATATATATATATATATATATATATATATATATATATATATATATATATATATATATATATATATATATATAATATGTATCGTTATGAGAGTAATAATACCTGTACAAATTTATGACAAACAAATAGAAAGGGACTTGTAGAAATGAGACTCTTACTCGTGCTCGTTCTTTTTCGCATTTTGAGCCATTTCTGAGAATAGACGTCGACAATAAAAGCTCTGAATGTCCGTGGGAAATGAGCTAAGTTCTCGTTTAGTATTTATTATACTTATACTGGGTATGTATGTACTTTGTACATAGTTGCTGGAGCAATTATTGTGACAGTGCAAACGCTAATTCGCCTGGCAAAGTCACAAAAGCTCTGTTTCGCCAACAAAATTACTGCTCCATATTAAATTCGGGGGAAAATATGTCTTGCATGTAATTTTATTTATTAAGCAATCAGTTTGGAAACGTCCAGTGAGGAAGACGTTATACAAATTAACACTGAAGTTTGTATAAAAGTATGAGGATTATATTAAAATATATTTAAAGTATATATTTACATATATGAGCTATTGCATACCAGTAAATAGAATGACGTGGGTTCAATTCCCGGCCAAATACGCTGTTTGCGAGATTTTATGGTTATTAAAACTGAGAATTTTTCGATTTTTCTAGCTTAATTGTTGTGACGTATCCAATAAATCGGTATCCTCTCCCTCAGTTTCTCTCAAATTTGATTTGTCAGCATCTCGAATTTGTTGATTATTATAAAATTCTACCTACATAATGTATTTCTTGCAAATTTGCTGTGTATCAAAGAAATTGTTGATTGTCCATAGATGTCTCTATTGTATTCTATATCCTTTTATGTTTGAAAAATTGTTAGTACTTGTACTTGTACGAAAATACGTTGTAAAAATAAATTAATTGGAAATAATATCACCTTGGACTAATTCCTGTCATGGCACATATACACATAAAATGTTGCTATTAAACGTATTAAACGAGTTAATCTTGTATGTAATCAATTTAAGTGAATGGTCAGTTAATAAAATTGAAAATGAAACTATTCACGTGTTGTGTTCGATATTTAGAACAATCACATATTAAATATTATCACAGAAATTCAAGAAAATTTGTGATCAGTTATTAATTGGAGTTGGTCAGTGTTTATGTATGATTTGGTCAGATTTGGCTTCTATTGGATTCATCAAAATACCCGCAATAAAATCACTACCGGGTTACATGACGATTTTTGAAGTAAACTGACCATTTTATAAAGGAAAGTATACTGATCAACCGATTTATATGCAAAAATGATAATTTTTTAAGTAAAACTTCTAAACAGACGTTTTTATATGACGTCATGCATGATGAAAATTGCATCACTGAGTATTGCACGAAGTATTTTATTATAATTACTGAACATTTATTATAATAACTAACCAAAAGAATTTCAAGGTACCAATTAAATCCAGGCTATTATATAGAGTGTTCGTTCCAGTCAATGTTTGAAATGTAAATGTGTGTATCTTTTAAATGGAATATATAATATTTTAAAAACAAAACACGTGGTGTTCAAACGTTTGTTTGGTTTTATTGTAAAGATGTAAATCTTAAATATTTGATTAATGCGAAATGAAAAAAATCGCGTGTCGTTTTCGTCGCGAAAACCCCCCCCCTATCGTGTTTCGTTCCGATTAATGTTTTATTCATAATATTTTAAAATACAATATGTATGAGTGTTTCATTCAAACGTCCATGACGGGTTGATTTCAATGCGATAAATATGCGTAAATTTTTTTATATGTATGTGTTTATATATTTTTTAATTATTTTAACATTTCAACTTCAGACCGGAATGTTTGCTTTCGCATATATCGAATATTCACATGGGATTGAAGTTGTTCCGTTTTGTGAAAACCGAAAAAAAAGGTTCGTTTTTTATTTTATATTCATTATTATTATTTATTGCAGATAAAGAGGAAAAATGGGTATTTTTCGGGCGCGCTTTGAATTTTTCATCGTTGAAACATGCGAATTTTTCCCGCTCTTTTTGACATTTTGGAAGGTAGCGAAAATACAAAAAATGTCAACTCGTAAATGATATATGAAATTGTGATGTGACTTATTTCAGGGCCGAAGTCAGGAAAATCTTCTAAAAATAACAATAATATATAAAAAATGCGACACACTTTTCGACTTAGCTGGATTTTTTTAATTCAATTTGCTTAATTGTGTCTGATGTGAGTTTTAAATTTTCATTTCTTATGAGAAAATGTAGTGTTTATGCGATTATATTTATGATTCCAAGATAAATATCGATGTTTTAAAACAATTTGAATATGATTATTAAAAATCACAAATGAGAATCGTGCTATTGTACAAATATAATAATATATTATGTAGAAATTTTGTTCTACAAAAATCATCGAATTTTATTACAGAAATAGATTCTATATTATTACTAACTAAAACAAAAACAGACTTATTAAGCTAACGTTACATAATTATGTAATCATTAAATTTTTAATAACATCATAGTATTTTAAGCTTTCATATTATACTAAAAGTAATATTATTACCGTGACTTTTATATTGAAAAATGTAAGCCTTGATTTAAAATGTTTGTTAATATTTACTTTCTTAAAAAAAATTCATCTAATAATATTTTTTTATGAACTTGATAGTATTTTTAGAAACTGTTTGATAAATTTTGACCTTTGTTTTTTATTATTAATGAAACACATATTTTTAATATACATATTTCTGGCCATAAAACACGAATGTGTAATACATATCGTGTGGTTTTTGAGGGCCTGTATTTGGTAAGTAACTTCATAAGATTTGGTCAGTAAATACATAGGTGATCAGTAAGCTATATAATCACTAACCGATATACATATTACTTACCGTCAAGCAATCAGTGGCTTACTGGCTGTTCATTTTTATCTATTTAGTAAACTAATATCATTAAGTTTTCGTAAAAGTTACTGACCATGTATTGAAAAAATTGGCTTTTTAATTTGTTGACGTTTTTAAATGGTAAAAACATTATAAAAAAATTATATATGCATATAATAAGTGTGATAACATCATAATGGAAAACTTCACGTATGATTTTAAAATTTAAAGTACCTATAATATTGATTTTTAATTGTGGAACATTATACAATCATACAACGGAACTATGCGTACACAATTAAATCAGAATATGGTCAATAATACTGTAAGATATAATTTTAATTGCTTTTAACGCCTGATTGTCACACGTAAGATTCGAAGAGAAGAAAATATGAAAATCACGCTCTTAAAACAATTATAAGCGCATTAATCTAACTAGTGAAGCTCTCTCAGTATCATCGCACTTTGATCTTGACCCTCATTAGTGCACGGCTCAGACCCTAATAAACTGTCAGAGCCACCCTCTCCCTTTGCAAGAATACCCTAAATGGAGCCTAAAGAGAAATTTTCGAAACCCGCTAAGACCTTGCCCTCTTTCGAGCTTACGAACAAAAAGCTCTTGTAGCGGTTTCAAACATTACAAATTGTTTAACGGGAACATACATATACATACGTACTGTACAATAAGAGATATATGTACATATACCATTATTTTTGTACCGTACCAATGATTTTGGAGCCCTTGGCAAATATTAAATAAGCACCCATTTATGCCTTTTTTACATACCTCTTATACAGTTCACATGGTTTTCGTGTTAGTGGTAATTTTTTATATCTCTTATCTCTTATCCGATCGTTTTCATACTTTGCCATATTGCTCATTTTGGTCATCAATATACGTTAATGTATCGTATGCCATTACGTTGGAGATAAAATATAGTATAAAACGCGTTTTAAAAACGGGGCACGTAGACCTTCTTGACGTTTAACAAGCGTTCGTCCAGTGTCTTCCAACTATTTCGCCTGTCCCGTGTCTTCCAAATTTTAATTGTTTAAACGCCTATAATTCACTCTATATTTTATAAAATTTGCTCTATAGGTTCTCGTTATCTCTAATATATAAATATTTATAGTTTTAACTCTCATATGTATGTATAAATTTCAAATTTGGCGTGTAGCTTCTTGTAAGGTAATACACGATATATATTGATTTTTGGCCAAATATGTCAGATCTGACATTTCACTGCTAAAAGTACTTCTCTTCAATGAGCGTTATCTGCGAGATAAGTATTCAATAAGAAGTTATGTTGTATTTATAATTGTTAATATGATTTACAATAAGTTTTCCACCAACTAAAAATCAAGGCCACATTTTTTATAGTGTGGTTCCAGCATTGTTTAATAGCTAAACGGCAAAAAATAATTAAAGAAATAATTTTGCTATGAAAATTTAAATAATTTAAAAAAATTAAACAAATTTAAGCTTTTGTTAAAAAGATCGTAAAATATCGCAGTTCCGAATTGACGCTCTCAGTAAAAAATCAAGCCAATAACGCCTCGAATACTAACCTTTCCAAGCTCCAAAAAATACAAAATAAACCTGAAAAAATAATTTATAACACACCAATATATATGTACTTACTTGAAAAAACTGCATGCCATAAATAATATTCCGTTAGTTACAGACATTACTAACAAACTAACCAGTAGATTTTATGACAGAATCACTAATAACCATACTAACACACTTGTGAAGAGTCTTGGTGATTACAACAAATGTCTATACCATTCAGGTATAAATAAACACAGATTACCTAAACACAATCTGCTTTAGATCATCGACTTAAGAGAGTCTTTAATTAATATTATGTATTAGATGTATTATGAGCATTTATAAGAATTGTAAATAGGTTTTTGAGCTCTTTTTCCTATTATGCTGTACATTTACATTAGAATAATATAATAGTATGACTATACTGTATGACTGACAGAATAGTATGACTGACTTACTAGCAAAATTAAATTAATATCAGTAGCTATTAAAATAGATATAAGATGTTTTGTGAACATAATTTAGTAATAATAAATAGAATTTAAAAATCAAAATCAAAAATCAAGCCAGAAAATCAAAATTTAAGATAGATCAGTCCGAGTAGACTTTATCAATTTTTCTGATTCTCATTGAAACGGTTCTTGTAAATTAGCATCTGCTTTCCAATCTCTCTTGCAACTTTTAAGTTATTCAGCGTCTTGAGGTTTCCCAATTTCTATAATAAAATTTCTCCATAGGTGTCACTGTGGATGATGTTTGTATGAATTCGCATTCTATAAAAATGCTTGCATTAATTATATTGTATCTGTATTAGTACACCTGTAAAGAGGATTGTACATGTTTGATTGAAATAAAAATATAATAAAATATCAGAAAAATTTTCTTGATTTATAGCTAAAATTTAGCTCAAAATTTTATAAATATAATAGTATATTAAAATTTGAGCTGAGCCCCATATTAAAGATAATATTTCAACTCGTTGAATAAGCTCTAGTTATGTTGAATAAATGGTATATGTATATTTGTTTACTTGGTTATTATTTCAATTAATCAAAATCCACTAATTGCATTATAAAAATGTGTGAAATTGTATTTTTCCAACTGTCGAGGGAACAAAAATGTAAATTATGCAAATTGATAAGTGTATTTAAATGATTTTTTAAAAATAAATTTAGATGTTAAAAAAACCATAGAGAATTTTTATATGAGGTCGTTTCATGCAAAATAAATCAATTCGCGGAAAGGTCGCATTATTTTAGTTTGTATCCATTTTTTCCCAACATATTTTTTTAGGTTAGTAATCACTGATGTAGAAGAAAGAATGGACGTGTGATAAAAACGTCTAAAACACGCGAAGAGGATTTGAAGAGCTTTCATCTTGCTAAATTACGTGGTGAAAGTCTGTTCTTAATCTAATCTATCGGATGTTTTAAGAAAACTTTTATTAATCCTATACCTTCTACGCGCATTTTTATACGTAGATATTGATTTATTTTTGTACAGCAAAATAAACAGTTTGTTTTTTAGTTAAAAATGTGACATTTGTTTGGTTGGTTACGAGAAAACCTTGGACGTATCGTATACTTAAAAAGTGTTGCTGAAATAAAAAATCTAACCTTTTACATATTTGCGGTATATCATATATAAAAAGTGTAATAATGTATAATCTTAGTAATAACGTATTTGTCTGCAATTCAAAAGGTACTAAATTTAAGCTCTTGCATTAGTCGAGGAATCTTGATTGTTTCAAGTATTTCAGTGGCTTAAATTTATAATAATAAAATGTTTTCAATTTAAATATGTGAAGCCAATTCAATATAATTGAGAAGTATTAAGTATAATAATTTCAAAAAGCTCTCCACTCATTCAATAATAAAACGTCGAGGTATAATTTAAGTCAATTTCGTAATTGATTCCGTGACTTGTTCGATCAAAAAACGATGATGGCACTTTTACGACAGTAAAACAAATGTAGGGTGAATTGAATATATGTAATGTAGAATGATTCAAAGTTGACTGACACATTTCAGAAAGCTTTCTTGACTGATGAATACGAGTAAGGAGATATTTACATAATATAATCTTTAATATTATATAATATAATTATACTAAAAAGTCGAATGAAATATGCAAATTTAATTTGTATGTTAATTGAAGTACGTAGTTGAATTGTCGGTTGTTGCTCAGGCGTGTAAAATTTGGAAAAATCAGCTGATAACTAAAAATAATTGTATGTGATGTATGTATGTAAGCTTATTGTAAAAAACTAAATGTATGTAAGCTTATTGTAAATCATATTAACAATTAGATACAACATAACTTCTTATTGAATACTTATCTCGCAGATAAAACCCAGTGAAGAGATATACTTTTAGCCGTGAAATGTCAGATCTGACATATTTGGCCAAAAATCAATATATATCGTGTATTATCTTACAAGAAGCTACACGCCAAATTCGAAATTTATATATACATATGAGAGTTAAAACTATAAATATTTATATATTAGAGATAACGAGAACCTATAGAGGAAATTTTATAAAATATATGTAGAGTGAATTATAGGCGTTTAAACAATTAAAATCTGATATTGCCATTTCATGGCGAAAAGGTTGAAGATAGATTATGGTAGCTTGCAAGACGTCACCGTACCCGAGATTGTGGATATTTGATACGCATTGCATACGATATTTTATCTCCAACGTAATGGCAGACGATACATTAACGTATTTTGATGACCAAAATGAGCAATATGGGAAAGTATGAAAAGGATCGGATAAGAGATAAGAGATATAAAAAATTACCACTAACACGAAAACCATGTGAAATGCAAAGGAGGTATGTAAAAAAGGTTAAAATTGAACATTTTCCGAAAATTTTGTTGGAAATTTAGAATAAAATGAGATAATATGATACATTTACCAGTAGATACTCATTACATAGAAGAAATGAGCTGAGTTGCCTGGAATTGCTTGGGTGAATGAAAGTTGGACGCAAACAAGTAAAAAATGGATAGTGTATAAAACTTGGTAGATAAATTGAAACATTTATGTTTGTTGCAAATATTTTATCTTGAGATTGAACTATGTAGATACATATCGATGGCCTGGTATGTGGAAAGGAAAAACCTGAATTATTCCAGCATTTACAAACTTAAAATTCGATACAAATTCAAAAACCAGAAGCGTGGTCTAGTGGCGAATGTTGAATTATCACGTACTTGATGTTACGAGTTCGATTCCCGCCAAGTCTCGCTATTGGCCAGACCTTGATTTGTCAAAGTCGATCGTTTCTTATCAGAATTTGCCAATTTTTTTGATTTTCATTGAAACGATTCCTGTAAAATTGGCTTTTCCTTCCCAATTTTCTGTTGCGAACCTTTAGTTATTGTTATATCTTAAATTTCGCCATATTGCTCACCATAGATGTCTCTGTGGTTGTTTATCGAATATAAAATTCGTATTATTACATGAAAGTTATTCATCGTTATTTATCGTATTAATACGATGTTTGTAATATATGTATACTGACCATAGATGTCAGATATTTAGATTTACATGTATCTATGTAATAATTATGTGGACCAAGAAGGCGCATTTGGGGTTTTCCTGTTAAGCCTTCCTGGTATATTTGTATATATGTATGTAAAAATAAATAAATAAATAAAAAACGGACATACAATATCTATGCACCAAGTCATCGATGTATTATATGAATTTGATATTGCATAGGAATTTATGAATTATCAAAAGCAATTTTATATCAAGTATGTAATTAAAAATGTCTTCTATTAAATACTAGCTAAAAAGCAATGTAATATTACTTTGACAGATGAAGTACAAATTGTAAGATGGCTATCAATTGTGTATTTTAATTATATATACATATTTAGAGTATACACATGAACATGGTTTATGTATATAATATTGAAAAAAATCACTATATAATTATAAAGAGTATTAAAAACTATGAATAAAATAGTAATCACCGATTCAAATGCATTTTTGCAATGCAATCATTTCCATACATTCCATTGCCACGAGTGATTATTTGCTTTTAAATACTTACCTTGACATTCATTAATTTTACCTAATCTACAATTTTCCAGTAGCTTTCTAGCTACAGTATTATCTATCTCCTAGTAAAGTTATCTGTTTTTTTTAACCCTGCAATAACTAACTCGTGACATATCTTATCGCCCGACTATCATCGCACGATTCTATTGACTGCGAAAATCAATACACGTAGGCATGGAGACAACTGTTTTGTCCACCGACCTTTTGTTGCTTATTTCTAATTAATTACGAAAAAAAAAATCATCATCATCATGGTATTCTTTGTCTGAAAATGGACTACCCAATGGGTCGAATTCAGTTAATGACTACACACCTCTTTGACGGATTAGATCGATCAACGTGAGAATAAATTGGTTTTATCGCTTCACTGACCTGTTGTTTAAACGATATTATATACCCAGTGCTTCTCAACTGATAATTTGATGTTATAACGATTGATACAAACGGTCTTTCTAGAAAATTTTCTCAAATAAAATACATTTTAAGATTGAACGTCGGAACTTTACATCGTGTCTGAAATTTTGATTTATGACAATTACACGTGGAACATAATATAATTCATGCGTATACCGTAATATTTCGATGTCAATGTCAAATTTCCACATAATTTTATGACCTTAATTTAATGAAATTCGTATAAATCGGTCCTGGTTTCAACAAAATGGCGACACATATCATACGAGTCATCAAACAATTCCTTCTTTGCGTTCACAGTTCAATGATTGCATCATTAATGCAAAATGTCAGGTCAATTGACCTCTTAGGTTATGCAGTTAAGGGCATGTGGATTATTTTATTGAGTAATTTGATATTTAGATGCCACAGTTTGTTCTTTTCTCCCGAAGCGCGTACTAATTTGACGATTTCGTCGCCTATTGCTATGGGCATCAAACTCCTCAACCAGATTTCTATTGGCTAAATCAATCTAAAATATGCTGATCTGGTTGGGGAATTGTTTAATTTGAGATCGTAAATGTGTTCTCACATTTAATTGTTCATATTTCATTTTACTTTACACGTATATATGCCTAGCTATAGTGACGCCCTGTAGTATATCTGTAATGTTACTATAGCTTAACTGAAATAAATAAATTTAATTACCTTAAACACAACGATCGAGCGACTAAAAATGCTATTGATCTTCTTAATTACGAAAATTCGGGCATTCGAATTGTTTATTTTATAATTGAATTGATATATCCAAATAAAGTAATCTAAGGAAGTTAAATGGCATGATCTTTATTAATTTCACACTATTGGTTCAGAACCTGCCCGTCAAAAAACTAATCTGATTTTAAACCACTTCCACTCTTCAGATCGCTTTAATATCTTACCGACATACGGAGATTAGCTAACATATAAGTAAGCTATCGTTTCTGAAATTAAACGAGATGAGTTCAATAATTAATGGGCCCATTATAATTTGCATCGTAATCTTGTGTCAGATCGGAGCGATGACAGCTAGCTATCCAAACGTGGCTTTCTACCACCCCTTCACGTTTCACTTAAGCACTTATAAAAGTTACTTTTTCCACTCTCATTTATTAATGTCAATAATCAATTTTATTCAACGATCAAAAGAATTCAGTGACAGCATTGAGACCAAATTTTGAATTATAATGAATTTTATGTAGAATTATAGTGTACTAGCTGTATTATCTGGCTTCGCTCGGTATTTTTGATATAAACCGCTTAAACATGACTAATCTAATAGTGAAAATTTTATTAAATTTATTTGAATACTCATTTATTGACTGTCACGAACAAACAGACATATATAGTATTATAAAAAAATATATTTATACAAAATTATATGTATACCAGAATCCGGCGCCTGCGCCCCCACGGCTGCACCCCTGGAGACTTCGCCCTCAGCGCGAAGGCGGCTTCGCCCTCGGCGCCTTTGCCCCCGGGGACTTCGAATCCTTTAAATTGAAAAAAATTGAATCGGCGTCTATGAATCGAAAAAAAATAGAATTTGTCGTCTACGAACGAAGGTTACATACATACATATATGCAAAGTCTCTTTCCAAATTATTCCTATATATTAGATTATGTACATATAATTCCGATGTAAAATATGTATGTAGGCGTTTTTATCTAAGAAAATCTTCATTGTTTTCCATTTCCATTGTTCATTTCATCCGATCATTTTTTCCGCATCAACTAGGTTATAATAATCACTGTAATAGAGTATAGTATTGAGTGCGTTAATCCCATGGCTTTTATCGAATATCAAACTGCGAATACCATGGTTACGAAATGCAACGTCAACAGCTGGCGATATCGCCAGATAATATTTGCAACTAAACCGTTCTATGTTTGATAAACTGTCGACTCACTTTCATTAGCTTATTATAATTTGATATAATATAGACCGTCCTTTATAATAATCCTCTTTTTAATACTTGTGGCAAGATTAAAACTAATAATACATCAGTTGGTACAAAATTATACGTTTTAGCAGACTTGTAACATATGAAATAGAATATGAAATAAGTATACTTAAAATAAATCAATTATTAGTGAACAAAAATGTATATGAGAGTTAATGAGAGTCTATAATGCAAATTTTACAAGATATAGTGTGAAAATGATATATGTATCTATAGGGGTTAAAACAATTAAAATCTGACAAAACGAGTGGGGGGCAGAAATTCAAATAAACAAGGCTACTGGCTAATGACAATGGGCTAGCTGCCACCGTCTCCAAAATTTTTGCATTCTTAAACATTTATTATGATTATATTTCACCATCAACTTAACGGACCCAATTGAAATCTCTATCGGCGGCCAAACCTCGCAAAATGAAAAAGTTTCAGAGCGATCTTAAGAATGTTGGAAGTTTGTCAGACTAACCAATGAAGTTAAACTAATAAAAACTTTAAAATTTCATTTTAAGTTTTTGCAAAATTTTCGTGTAAAAAAATGGGTGTACGTGACTTTACAGAATGTTAAATTACAGAAAACGCAAATATCGGAAGGCAAAGATCAAAAATCGAAAGATTTTAAGTCGAAAGATCAAAAAAAATGGTGCATGGTAGACGGTACATACTCACTTAATTTGCGCGAGCAGGATACAACAGGAACAAGAGGAACATGCTTTTCCTCCCGTGTTAATGTGCGCGCGCAGAATACGGGAGGAAAAGCATGTTCCTCTTGTTCCTGTTGTATCCTGCTCGCGCAAATTAAGTGAGTATGTACCGTTTACCATGCACCATTTTTTTTTTGATCTTTCGACTTAAGATCTTTCGATTTTCGATCTTTGCATTCTGATATTTGCGTTTTCTGTAATTTAACATTCTGTCAAATCACGGAGACCGAAAAAAAATATATACCTGGCTTCGCCCGAGTACATATGTCTGTATATAATACACGTTATTAAAGCCGGGTTAATATTCGTAGTTACCGAGATCGGAGTGAAAAACACAGCGATAGTGGTAAGGTTAGTTTATTGTTATTCCGTCAACGGTCCAGCTCCGAATGAATCACGAACAGATCTGCCGATCATTTATATACAGCGTGCACTCTCAGTGCGGAGACATCATTGGTCGATGGGTCGCGAGACCTTATTGGCTGTTGAATACAGCTTGTTAATACGTCGAGCCCTTTTTGGCGCGAACGCGATATCAGGGGATCAGCGCTAGCAAACCAGTGGTCGACGAGCATTAATCACATAATCTCTACGATACAACATACATATATGTACATATGTATAAATACTGTCTATTATCAGATAAACGCAAGCAAGTATGTTGGCATTTAATATGATTAGATTTCATATATATTTTTTATTTATACCAGGAAGGCCTAACAGGTAACTCCAATGCGCCTTCCTAGCCAGAAACATTGTACATTTGATACAAATATTATTAGTATTGTACACATACATATCAATTAATATCCAGAGAAATCTATGGTCACTTTTTTTGTTTATTTGCAGCATTTTATACAATTCAGCAAAATTCGAGATTGCTGAGAACTCGAGATTTTGCGTGAAAATGAGAAAGGTTGCCAATTTGCTGGAACCGTTTCAATGAAAATCAGATAAATTGGCAAACTCTGATAGGAAACGATCGACCTGAAGTCACAAATCCAAACTCTGGTCAGCTGAATCCAGAGGGATTTGAACCCGTGACCACTCTGTTCAAAGCATTATATGCTAACCACTAGTCTATTCTGCTGGTTGTATTAGAGTATGTATTAAATATATTATTTAAAACAAGTTTAAATTACATTTAATTTGGGTTTATAAATAACTAGTGGTGCTGCCCGGCTTCCCTCGGTAAATGGAAATTACATAAATGAAAATCTTTATTTGCTTTTTTATTCAATTTATTTGAATCGAAAAAAAATAATATTATTTAACGACCGACCAATCACAATTGCCTTTGACCAATCTAGCCAATCAGAAACGAATTACAGAAGCCGTACGGTTTTATACATATATATATATATATATATATATATATATATATATATATAAGATTAATTTTGCATATTTTATAAATGAATGTGAGTGATAAATTTATAATAAAATTTAATAAAATGTAAATTTGGTCAGAGGTTCTCTTGAAGGAATAGTACGTAATATATACATATATATACTGTTTACTTAAGTTCAAAGGCTTAAAATAAAATTAAAAAAACAAAAAGTGTGCCTAACAAAATAGTTTCCATTTAAATTATGAAAAAAACTGAGTTTTTTCAGTTACCAACTCGAGTTTCAAATTTTCTTATCGCACTGCCATTCTTTTTGATAACTTTCATGTTGTTGGCTGATTTAAATAAATGTATTTTTATTCGAAGAGCTAAGAGCAGCTGAGGGGTTTGGTTGGGTTGCTTTTAAGCGAATTATAGAGAAAGTTTAAAAGGAAAATGGAATAATGGAATCAATTAGGACGAAATGAACAATGAATTGATTGTTCTTTTTATTACCACGTTTCACAAACGAAACGTTTCCATTTTGATGTATACATTGCATGCGTGGAAAATGAAAAAATTTCCCCGTAAAAATAATGTGTAGCCATCATATTTTGTAAATGGCCAATTTTTTTTTAAATAAATTAAAATTTAATATAAAGTTGCCTCATTGCAAGAGGCTCTTATTAAACTGTGTGTTTTTGGAAGAAAGGGTTGATATAGAGGGTGATGAATAGGGGTGGGGAAGGGGCTAGGTTTAAAGTCTAATGAGGGATGAAATTAAGTAAAGTCGTTCTAGGCAATTAAGATTATGCTAGAGCTGACAAAGTTTACGAGGATGTGAGCGGATTAAACTAGGATAAACTTTCGACGCCAGGTGAGAGATTACAAATACTTAAAAATTCTGAAACAACGGCGGTTGGATAAGCGTTTGTTGGGAAACACTGTGTGGTAGTTTTTTTGAAAGACCTTGATTGAAAATAGTTTATTCCGAGTGTAATAAAGGTTATTCCGAGAACAGTGTAATCGATGGATCCGATTTTACATATTCCTGTGATGCCATTTTCCGGGTTGTTCCTGAGCGACATCTATGTTATTAAACTTGTACATATATAAATTTATAAAATCATATTCAAATAGTGGTGACATAGTGGGTAGGGTGGTTTTAGCCGATTTGACGAAGAGCCGTTTCAATAATGAAATCAAATAAATTGGCAAACTCTGATAGGAAACGATCGACTTGGAGTAACACATATCCAGGTCTGATCAGCAGCACTACAGATATACTCAATATATCAGCAGCACTACAGATATTTCAATCGAGGTCAGCTCATGGGATCGAACCCAGTGGCTTCAATACGCAAAGGGCTACGTTTCGACACCAGTGTGAGAGTGTGGTAACGACCAGTGGGCTAAGGAGTGGGGGTCACTACGCTTGCCGGACCGCGCACTAACACAATCACACCGGTGTCGAAACGTAGCCCTTTGCGTATTGAAGCAATCCGGCGCCTCTCGATGCTTAGCAGAAGCTTAACGACCGAGCTATGCTGCTGGCTATGAAGTGTGTCATCGAAATGTCATTAAATGTATTCATTGAAAGATCACTGGAGCTTTCGCGTCTACTGGTGTGAATGCGCCGTTACAATTTCGAAATAAATCAACTCGAAACAATCCCATTATAAGCGCTCGCCGAATTGCCAGTGCTTTCGTCGAATTTGCATGCGTAAATTAAGCGCACAGTGTGAGAGTTGTGTAGTCGACAATATATACAGATAGTAGAGTTTGTGTTTAACCCTCAAAGTGCGGTCGACCGCATTTGCTGACAAAGATGCGCACTCGTCTGGAAGAACAACAGATTGCGAAAAGCCATAAATTACTTCAGCAGACGTTCTAAATTTATAATGAAAAAGTAACAAAAAAAAAAAGATATTATATTACCCTCGCTTTTACGCCCAATTGAACATTAATGTTAATGGGTTGAAATATTTATCGTTCAGTTTAATTTTTTTACGAATTATTAACTCGTATTGGATGAATATAGGACAAACATTTTTGAACCGTTACGAAAATAGTGTAACGAAAATGTGTTTCTGTCTAACGCAAGAGGTTGTTTTTTTCGAATTTGATTTAAAATTTTAACACGTATTAACCCCCTTGCATCGTAACCCCCCACCCATCTTCTCATCCGATGTCGACGATCGCTGTTTGGGTACACATTTGCTAACTTTCTTCACTGCATCATCTAGTTTCCTTCATTTACATAAACTCATCTAGTAAGTTTAATTTCTACCGTGCGTGCGTCATAAACACAAACACACACACACAAATATAAACTAATTTGATTTTGATAGGTATATTTAAATATAGCACTACTTATGTCCAGCACTGCACGTCAATAGAATTGCACGGAAAAGACTACTTCTATTCATACTATACAGCAGCGTACGTTTCGGAACGTTCAGACTTGTCTTGGCCGAGTGTAAGGCAAAATCGACTTACATTTATTTATTTATTTATTTATTTAACATATTAGCCAAAGTGACATTACAGAGATCTCCAACGCGTCACTGTGGCCGGTCATTCAGTAAAAATAACATCATAACAGTAATAATAACTTATAAAAATAACAATATTGACACAACATCATTAAAATCATAAAATCATAAAAAAAAAAAACATAGATAAAGTAATAACAATCATTCATATTTAATAGGCAAAATCAACCACTGGCATTCCTCAACAACCACTCAACCAGATTAGTATATTTTATATTGAAGAGGTCAATTTCACCAGAAATCCGGTTGAGCAGATATATAGCCCTAGATATAGGAGCCGTTGACAACATATTTGTGCGAGCCACAGGAGGAACAAACAAATCACGATATCTCAAGTCCCTGAATTTGCTAGGTGCATTAAACCTAAATTCATTTAGAACCTGAGGATTGTGAATTATCCCATTCAACAGCTTAAAAAAGTGCCTTCCCAGTAACATATTCCGACGAGACTCCAATGAGTTGAAACCTAACGCCCCTAATAGGAATGCACTAGGATATAGCCAAGGATAATAACCATACTGTTTCAAATAAAGATATCTGAGAAACCGTTTTTGGATTCTCTCAATCTTCAATGAATGAGTTATATGGGTAGGATTCCATATAATAGAAGAAAATTCTAGAATACTACGTACTAAAGATTCATAAAGAATTTTAAGCACCAACGTACTCTGGAAAGGTTTGCTAACTCTTAGTAAGAATCCCAGCATTTTTGTGGCTCGCAAACAAATATTGTCTATGTGTCGTTTAAATTGAAAATTATTCGAGAACAAGACCCCCAAATCACAATATTCATCCACAAACTTTAATTCAACACCACTTAGGCGATATGGATAAATCAAGCGATTTGAAGATCTTGCCACATTGAGAACACCGCATTTTTGAATGCTAAAAAATAATTTATTATCGACAGACCAACTTGACAGCGCATCTAAGTCCAATTGGAGAAGGGCTGCGTCACTATGAGACTTAACTGTCATAAAAATCTTAAGGTCATCGGCGAATAAAAGATAGTCTGAATACTTGATTATTTTTGAGATGTCATTAATGTAAATTAAAAAGAATAATGTCCCTAAGTTGGACCCTTGAGGTACCCCAGAATGTGAAATAAACTCATTTGAGGAATTAGGGTGAAAATAGACAAATTGCCTCCGATTTTCAAAGTAATTTTGTATAAGTTGCATCAAGCCATTTGATAACCCAAAATTTCTTAACTTCACAAACAAAACATTATGGTCTACCATATCAAAGGCCTTCATGAAATCGGTATATACTACATCAACTTGGTTTCCCGCATCAACCGATTTGGTTACATAATTGGAAAAACATAATAAATTAGTAACTGTTGAACGAGAACTTCTAAATCCATGTTGTTGATCGATCAAATATGGTTCACAGTGATTGTAGATATACCGATGTAAAATTGCCTCGAACACCTTGGCAGGAGCAGAAAGTAGCGCAACCGGTCTATAATTTGTAATTGATAAAATGTCACCTTTTTTAAAAATGGGAACAATTTTTGTGATTTTCCAAAAATCAGGAAAAATTCCCGAATTTAATGACAAATTGAAGATAAAGCATAGTGGTTGCGTTAAAGGAGCTTTGCAAGCTTTCAACACATACGCAGGAATGAGATCTGGACCAGCCGACAGTTTTGGTTTCAGTCTGTTAAAACCATAAATTAAGTCATTTTGATTGCAGCAATCTAGGTTTAGAAAAGGGAACCAGCCATTGTCTGATATACTGTTAGACTGACCTTGTACAGATTGACAACTCCGCACAATATTGCTAAAATGTTCACCAAACTTATCAGCAATATTTTGGGAACCATGTACCTCACAGTTTTCATAAATCATAGTGCCAGGCATATTTTTAGTAAAACGTTTAGAATTAATAAGTGACCAGAAAGCAGACGGCTCCTTAGATAGTGCAATTTCACAATTTAAAATATATTTTTTACGGCATTCATCCATAGTTGATTTTACTAATTTACGCAGATATACAAAATCAGCACGTGCTATGCAACATTTCGTTGTTTTCCAAATTTTATGGACGTAAATTTTTCTTTGAATAATCTTAATTAAATCTTTTGAAAACCATTTAGGATACTTATAATCGTTGGATAACTGGGCAAATTTCTTTTTATTAAAAATGCCATTACATTCATTATATACAATATTATAGAAGGTGGAAACAGCTATATTTACATCACAACACTTATACAACTCATTCCAATTACAATTGGCCAGACTATTTCCTAATTTAACCAGCTTATCTCCATATTCAAATTTCCATCCAGGTATCATTTTTCCATCAGAACACAACATATTATTAATATTAACTTTAGCTGAATTAAAAATAATATCAACATCAAGTGCTGGATGATAAATATCCTCTGTAACTAAATGATTAGACGCTCTTGATACAGATATATTAACACAATCAATATTAGTGAAGATTAAATCTAAAATAGAACCATTATAATTGTTTTTAATAAAATTGATTTGACTTAAATCTAACAAAGATAAAACAAAAATAAGATCCTCACTCGAACAGTTCGAGGAGATTAAATTAAAATCCCCAATCAAAATTACACGCCCCTTGGATAAATCTAAAACATTTGAGACAATCAAATTAAAAAAATCCCTATAAGATTCAGGCGTTGATCTAGGCGGAAAGTAAACAACACATATATATAATAAGAATGGAATACAATACAGTTTCAACTTAAGCCACACACATTCACTTCCTTTCTCTAAACGATCAAGTCTCTCTATTGTAACATACTTGTTGCGTTTCACTGCTAACAAAACTCCTCCACCTCTCGTAGGTCTGTCCTTGCGGAAGACCACATAGTAAAGCCGAGTTTATATTGTTACAATATGACGTTTCCGCAAATATTCATATGCGCATGCGCACTTTCGTTAGTACGGGTGCACTCACCACTTTGAATATACATATACATATATGTAGTGTCGGTTACTGCTGCTACCTATATGCCACGCACACATGAATATGTCCATATGGAATATATGCTGCTGTTTACGTGCAGATGCCAGTCTGAGCTGTGCTATAGTATAAGCAAACCTTAATACATATATACTTTTACGAAAAAGTCCTGGTCTTAGAGATTAGAAAATTTAAAATGTAAATGGACTCAAATCTCAAGCTGAAACTAGGTGTACTTATTTTAAACACGTCAGCTGGTGGTTTGAGTTCGATTTAACACATACATAGTATGCAAGATATATATTTTTTATTTAAACACCCATTTCAAACATTGTATTATTATTTAAGAACAATTACAAACATCAATTAACATTCATGGATACGTCTTATGACAAATTTGTAGCATAAATCAGCAAATTTCGAAATGCTGTAAGCTCTAATTTTATGAGAAATGGGACAGGGTTGCCAATTTGTTGGAACCGTTTCTATAACAAATTTTGTCAGACGAAAAAGCGAAAGCAACTTGATACGAGGCTTGTAAAAATCAAATAAATCAGAAAACTCTGATAATAAATGATTGACCTTGAAGTATTAAATACGACCTTTAGCCAGCAGTATGGCTCGGTGGTTGGGCTTTTGCTTAGCGCCGAGAGGACGCCGGGTTCGATCCCGATCGACCTCGATTGAAAAGAATTTATTCTGAGTATTTACTGTAATGCTGTTGGTCAAACTTTGATATTTGTGGCTCCAGGTCGATCGTTTCCTATTAGAGTTTGCCAATTTTTTTGATTACATTGTTAAAACGGTTCCTGATTAAATTGGCAAAAAGCCGTCCTACCTATTATGTCACCACTATATGATTATATATATGTATAGTGTCTCGGAATTCAGCGACTTGTGTAATAAAAATGCTGCATTGTTTGAAATTCAGCAGAAAGGTGCATTGGGGTTTACCTGTTAGGCCTTCCTGGTATATTTGTATATGTCACACTGAAATTATACTTTATTTCACGTGAAAATATATTTTCACTGATTTTCAGAGTTGGTTTTATTCATTTAAGATTAGATTGTTAGGGTTGGTATTATTTAAGGATTAGGATAGGTTAGTTTAAGTAAGGGTTGTCCCTATTCATTTAACATTGGGTTGTTAGGGTTAAACTTATAGACTTAAACGTTATAATTAATTGTTTGATACATTTACACTGCTTGAATTGGTGAAAATATATTTTCACTTGAAATATGCTCTCACTGTAACATCTATGTATTGTATGTATGTAATAAAATAAGTCACATTTCCAAGGTCTGGCCAGAAGCACAAAACCAGGGATTGAACCCATGACCACACAATTGAAAACATTACACTACTAACTACTTATATATGCTGCTGGTTAATATGTGAATCACAGTATTCTTTCCATCGTATTGAATTGAATTCGATTTAATTGTTGAAAGAATTGAATAAATTTTTTCGCCCTTTATCAGGAATCGAAACGAAAACCAATGAGCGTTTGGACAAAAATGTTTTTTTGACGTAATTATCCGAAAAATTACCTTGTTTAAAGTTTAATGTCTCAATCATGAAAGCAGGTTAATTGCGAGGGCGCGTTGAATGGGTTAAATCAAACACGCTAGTCAATTTTTTCCTGTTTTCGTGTAAATATTTTAACTTCGTTGTATTTTTGATTGATGTTGAGTGCTAAAGAGAGGCTTTAAATACTTAATTATTTACCTTTTTACAGCTGACGAAATATTGGCATATGTTTGTATACATTTTATATCCGGTGTGAGTTGACAGCACTGTGTGAAGGATCTGTCAAAGTGAATTGTAGATTGACATGTGAAACCTATCCTCAAAATTTGTATATGATTTATCCAGTGCGGAGCAGGGTCCTTTCGTTAGTTCGCTTTTAAATATAGGTAACTAAGTCGTTTTGGCATTGTTTCAAATGTTGGCGTCTGTTTCAAATGTTGGTGTTTTTTTTTATTTAATTTTTAGTTTGATTCCAAGCGAAATATCGTTTTGGCGTTTGTAACGCATAAAATGCAAATGGGAAAAATTTTCCTTTGTTTTTCATTTATAATGTATGAAATTCAAGAATAATATAGGAATGTATACATACAAACATATATGCATTCACCGCATGGAATATTCACAATTATATGTACGTACATATGAAATATACGGTTCGGTGATTACTGGTCACAAAGTCACTAAAATTTCTATAACGGAACATCTGGCAGCTGAAAAGTCCATCATACTAACGATAACTATCATACTAACGAGAACTTGAGTGCCAAATATTGCGTATTCGCGATTTTAATGGCAAAAATTGTCTTTGTGACCACCGCAATGTGACTAATAATCAAATTACCGTAATATACATTGTATAGGTATAACAGGTTGATAACACGTAACTTTCTTTATGTGATTTATATGTAAGTTGAATTGCATAAACATACTCGTACACCTTCTTCAAAATAGTTTTTTTTCTATGAATATTTTAGAGAAGGGAACTAAAGAGGGTCGTTATGGTGAGTAATATGTTCAAGGTCAATTCCTTCATGGTGAACAAATCTACGACTTCAAAAGTGTGAACAATGTAGTGGTATGTAAATAATGTATATTCAAAACTAGAAATAAAATTAATGACACAAGATGAAACAAGAAAAATGTATAGAGTGAGATGGATGAGATTTAGTAATACATATAAATATACATACCTATATAGAAATGTATACAAGTAAAAAAATTCTGTTGAAAGTCGGGATAAAATTTTCCTCTCCGAGTAAAATATGTATAAATATTTAAAGTTATATTCTTAAATTTCCTTTGTAAAATAATAATATTAGTAAAGCGAGCACGTTGAAAATGCAACAGCATTTGCATACACGCTCAAGGAAAACCGCCAACGGGGAAAACTCACACAGCTTTTCCTCACTTTTTACAGAAATTTTCCAAATTTTCTTTACACGAGCATACGTTACGTCGACACTTGGGAAACTTTGCAATTATAAATTTAAATCGCACGAGGAGATTTTAACGAACCGAGCCGAAGGTTTCATTTTATCTTTTACTTGTGAATATTTAAACTCGTCGCCGAGAAATTTTTTAAAAACGACGACTCCCAAAGATTTTTGTTGTATTATCGTTTTTATTTCGGGAGTGCGAAATAGTTAGAGTACGCATACGTAACCCTTTTAGTGCACCGTGCCACATTAACCCACTTGGAACGAGTTAAATTAATAAAATATTCCACTTACGGGACGGCCGACAACACCCGACACGGGAAATGGCTTAATCCATTAGTCCACACAAGCGCGTTTAAATGTTTCGTGTTGCGCTCCGAAAAACTAACGCAATAAAGATTCTTCAAAGGTTCAACTCGTTCCGGCAGAAATTAAATAGGAAAACGAGAAATGGGGGTGAAGACTCGTTTTTTCTGTATTAAATTTTAAAATCTATCTTTTAGTACTGAAGAATGTTGATGGAAGATATTTTATACTTGCTTATATATTATAAAGTTTATAATTGCTATGGTGCCATTACGGGTTTTGCCTTAAGGCGACATCTATGGCCAAATTTTTACTTTTATTATTTTATAATTTATAGCATTATTATTATAAATTTGAAATTATTATATATATAAAGACGGTAATCTGTGTGTGTGTGTGTGTGTGTGTGTGTGTGTGTGTGTGTGTGTGTGTGTGCGTGCGTGCGTGCGTGCGTGCGTGCGTGCGTGCGTGCGTGCGTGCGTGCGTGCGTGCGTGCGTGCGTGCGTGCGTGCGTGCGTGCGTGCGTGCGTGCGCGCGTGTGTGTGTGCGCGTGTGTGTGTGCGCGTGTGTGTGTGTGCGTGTGTGTGTGTGTGTGTGTGTGTGTGTGTGTGTGTGTCATAACGCTAGCCGAACATAATGAATGAATCGAAAAAAGCCTAAACTTTGTATAAATTCATTCGCGTGTCGAAACGGTTCCAGCAAATTGGCAACCTTTCTCATTTTCTCGCAAAATCTCGAGTTCTCAGCAATCTCGAATTTCGCTGAATTGTATAAATTGCTGCAAATATACAAAAAAAGTGACCATAGAAAAAAAAAGTGACATATTTCTCTGGATATTAATTGATATGTATGTGTATAATACTAATAATATTTGTATCAAATGTACAATGTTTCTGGCTAGGGAGGCGCATTGGAGTTACCTGTTAGGCCTTGCTGGTATAAATAAAAAATATATATGAAATCTAATCATATTAAATGCCAACACACTTGCTTGCTATTATCTGATAATAGACAGTATTTATACATATGTACATATATGTATGTTGTATCGTAGAGATTAGGTGAGTAATGCTCGTCGACCACTGGTTTGCTACCGCTGATACCCTGATCTCGCGTTCGCGCCAAAAAGTGCTCGACGTATTAACAAGCTGTATTCAACAGCCAATAAGGTCTCGCGACCCATCGACCAATGATACTCTCCGCACTGAGAGTACACGCTGTTTATAAATGATCGGCAGATCTGTTCGTGATTCATTCGGAGCTGGACCGTTGACGGAATAACAATAAACTAACCTTACCACTATCGCTGTGTTTTTCACTCCGATCTCGGTAACTACGAATATTAACCTGGCTTTAATAACGTGTATTATATACAGACATATGTTTTTTTTTCCAACTTAAGATAAGATTTTTGATCTTTCAACTTAAGATCTTTCGATTTTCGATCTTTGCCTTCCGATATTTGCGTTTTCTGTAATTTAACATTCTGTCTCGTCACGGAGACCGCTTATAGATGTATTCATGTTGTGATAACCAATTCTCAAATTCTCCTTTTTTTTAATCATTAATTAAAAATTTTCGTTATCGCCATATAAAAATACGTAATTATAATAATTTTATTTAGCGAAGTTTTGAACCATTTTCATTAAAATTAATTATATTTTGACGGTTTTCGTGGGGATGACCGTGAATCGAACCCGGTTCCCAGAATTTTGCGTCGCACGCGGTTCAGGCGCGTAGACAACCCTGCTATCGTCTCGCTCAGAATAATGTGGCGAATTAACATCATATATTATATCCGAAATATCCGTCTATATCGTATCAATCCAAAAGCATCTATTGAAATATCAATGGGCTTTAAACTAGTATTCAAATAAGATGTCCAATGAACATAACATAGGTTAAAAATTTGCTAGGAATCGTTACAACAATGGAATCTCCAATATAAAACGATTGAACTGGAATAACATATTATATTCAAAATCTGGCCAGCAACATCAAGCCAGGGATTGAAGCCATGACCCCTTAGTTGATAGCATTCTCCACTTACCATCGAGCCATGCGTTTTAATTTGCCTAATAATATAGTCCCGACAAAACAAACCAGATAAGATAGTCCTGTTTGAATAGCTCCGATAAAATAGCCCGTATAATTTATACGGTATAAACAAAGAACTATCCAAGATAAAATTACTCAAATTATTATTTTGTATTATATACACACATATGTTTTTAGTACATACATATGTATTTTTATAAAAGTTTTTTTTTACTGTTATGGGCTGTTCAGTGTGCTGTGCTATTCTTGTGCAATTTTTTTACTTAAGATATCCTCTTTATATATGAAGGTGATATAATGTATTATTCGATTAGTATCTTAAGTTTATTACTACTAACGTATAAAGTTATGGGGGGAATATATTATTTATTTTAGAATTATTTGGCAAATCGATTCTCACCAAATTCGTATGTAGGACTCGAGCAATACATCTTTACTATACATAATATAACTTTTATGAAAGCAATATAAACCGATGAAAAAAGTTTTGTGCGACAGTAAATTTTTGTTGCTCTGATTTTATTTATCGGTAAATACATGTTCAATATATGTATGTATGTACATACATATACCTCGTGGTACATATGTACATATATATGTATGTGCATATGTATGATCAGAGAGCGGGTCAAGGTAAAAGTTCAGTCGGTTGCCCCCAAGTTAAACCCCTTCGCCCCCGCAGTTAGAGGGTTTAGATCTTCTCTAGAAAATAAACAACGAAAGACGGCTACCGATAACCTATTTATTTTGATTTTCAATGTTTATCCGTCTATAACGTATTGAAAATTATTATTCTTTGAACATTATATAATATACTAGTGGTTTTACCCGGCTTCGCTCGGTATTTGTAATATTAACCGCTTAAACATGACTAATCTAATAGTAAACTTCTTACTAAATTTATTTGAATTGTTTTATTTAATTTAAATTTATTACAAACCTCCTTTACGTTTCAATTACGATTACAATTCAGAAAAAAATTTGCCTCTTATCCGATCGTTTTATTACTTTGCCATATTGTTCATTGTAAATGGATCGTCCGCCATTACAATAGAGATAAAATATCGTTTAATGGTGCGTACGCACCAAGCCAACGAACGGTCCACAGGCCAACTTTAAAAACCAGTAGCGTACAAAATATCGAAATAAAAATTAAATTTAAAAATTGAAATTAAATATCAAAATTAAAACTATTATTATTATATTAAATTAAATTCAAGTATCAAAATAAAATTGTAATCATTATATTAAAATTAAAATTAAATATTGAAAGTTAAAACAGAGCATGCACAATTTAAATAAATTTTCGAGATTGACCTAAAATTAGATCATCAACAATCAAATACAGGTAATCCTCGACTTTTGTTTGTCGAAGATGTTTTGACTTACGAAGATACGCACTAAGATCGAAAAAAAAATCAAAGAATTATTATTTTTACTTCCCCGTAATGCGCAGTTACTGAGAATATATCATGTATTAGTATGGGTGATCCAACGATTTTTGCTAACCCGGGGTGTTGTCGGTCACATCAAACGGATTTTTTTATTCTTCAATTGTTTCTCTCGTCGAAATAAATTAAGTAATTTAATCATTTCAGAGGTAAAATTTATCGGATAATGTGTGATTATTAATTGTATTTCGACGAAAGAAAAAAAACCCTTTTGACAAATCATCGACATCCGACACCGCGTTTTTTTATGAATTGTTTTTTTTTTATCGATCATCCAAGTGGAAATACAGTAACATATCGTGACGACTTTAACAATTTTTTTTTCGCTCGTACGCAGAGAAATTATAATATTTATCTGGTTTTTAATGCGGTATCGTCGTAATTAAAAATATTGTTGTAATTCAAAACATCAGCGATGATCTAATTTTAACTCAATCTCGCTCTTTAGCTTGATTTTGATATTTAATTTCAATTTTAAAATTTAATTTTTATTTCGATTTTTTGTACGCTACTGCTGGTTAAAAAGTTGGCCCAAAATCGTCGTTGGTTTAGTCCGTAAGCACCATTAGACGCGTTTTTTTAAGTTTGCAAATTTGAAATCTGGGTGACGTCTATGAAGTCTTTAGTTTTATACATAGATAGCGGTAGTAAAATAAAATTATTGGTATTTTTATTCAAAATAATAATTTATATATCTTAATATTATTATATATACAAAATAAAAAAAAAGGGGTTAGCTTTTAAAAAACTTTTTTTTTAATATTCATTTGTATGTTTATTAAATTTAACGTCACGGATTCTACGAACCAAAACTTACATACATAAGAGGCAAACTTTTTCCTGACTTGTAATCGTAAGTGAAACGTAAAGGAGGTATGTAATAAAAAGTCTCTTTCGAAATTATATATTGGATATAAGATATACATATAATCAAATTTTTTGATTATGAAATTTGAATGTGAATTATTTCATTTAAAAATACAGTTTGAGAATAAGGTTCTTTTGAGCGTATATTACATAAATTCAGTAGAAAGTCAATATAACTTTAAGCTCAAAGTAAATGCTATAAAATTCAAACTCAATAAATAGTTAGTGTGTTTTTATAATAGGGTTTATTATTATGGGGAGGAATAGATTCGCTCGGGAAATACCAACCGGCGTTGCTCGGGCGAATGAAATTTGGGAAAAAGCCTTCAGAAGACTCTGTTAGCTACGTTAAATTTGTCAACCAGATTGCATATTTATCACACTTTTTATTGAATTCATAATACATAGTATTTACACATTAAGAAATATTATGGTAAAATTTGTATTTAATAAATAAATAAATGATAATTAACAACAGTTTGAAGTATTCACACTAGATTGTGAATAATTCAGGTTTGTTTTTACATACAATAATTATTAAATAGTATATTCGTAAAATGTAGACATCGTTTTATTATAATTTAGAAATTTAAGATTGTTGTTTTAGGCAAACGTTCCAGTTTAAAAAAAATTGATCAACAGACTTTTCTGTCGTAGGGTCGCCAACTACGAGATTTTTTCATAGTTGGCGATTTTTTTTATATTTATTTTTATACATTTACATACATATATACTAGGAAGGCCTATCAGATAAACCTTAATGAATCTTCCTGGCTAATTACAAAGATCGATAAACAATTTATATATTATCATTTACATATCTATGAACTAATTCGATAATATCAATATTTTGAAGAAGTACATACATTTTACAGCATATTTACTATCTAAATAATATTTACAGCATTTTACAGCATATTTACTACTAAAAATAAGAGGCTATAAACTTGAATTTTGCGAGAGACATTTGGAAGGTTGCCAATTTGATGGAACCGTTTCAATGAAATCTGATAAATTGGCAAACTCTGATAGTAAACCATCGACCTGGAGTCACATATCCAAGGTCTAGCCAGCAACACCGGGCCAGAGAATGAACCCATGACCACTCAATTGAAAGCATTACACATTAACCACTGAGTTATGATGCTGTGTTAATTTATTTACTTATTTATTTATTTATTTTTACATACATATATACAAATATACCAGGAAAGCTTAACAGGTAAACCCCAAATGTGCCTTCCTGGTCCACATAATTATTACATAGATACATGTAAATCTAAATATCTGACATATATGGTCAGTATACATATATTACAAACATCGTATTAATACAATAAATAACGATGAATAACTTTCATGTAATAATACGAATTTTATATTCGATAAACAACCACAGAGACATCTATGGTGAGCAATATGGCGAAACCTAAGATATAACAATAACTAAAGGTTCGCAACAGAAAATTGGGAAGGAAACGCCAATTTTACAGGAATCGTTTCAATGAAAATCAGAAAAATTGGCAAATTCTGATAAGAAACGATCGACCTAGACAAATCAAGGTCTGGCCAACAGCGAGACTTAGCGGGGATTCGAACACGTAACGTCAAGTACGAAATAATTCAACATTCACCACTAGACCACGCTGCTGGTTAATTAAATAATAATAATATTATTAAATTAGCAATTTGCTATTAAATAATAATATTATTAAATAGCAAATTGCTGATGAATATTTAACACTTAACAAATTTAAATTTGTTAATTGTTAAATAGTCATTAGCAATTTGTTAATTGTGTAATATTGTGAATACTTGCCAATTTGAGGGAACCGTGTCAATGAAATGAGATAAATTGGCAAACTCAGATAGGAAACGATCGATCTGGAGTCACATATTCAAGGTCTGGCCAGCAACACCGGGCCAGGATATGAGCCTATGACCACTCAATTGAAAGTATTACACGTTAATACTGGGTTATGTGCTGGGTATTAACATTAGGTTATGTTGCTGTTTTAATATTGTAATATTGTGAATAAATTTATACCTATAAGTAGATCTCCGACCATTGAAACGAATACGACATACGTCTACCGATAATTCAGCCGACAAATCGGTCCATATATGTATGGGCTGCTTTGAAGTTTAACCGACATTAGCACGACTTTGACTCGACATTTATAGTAGATCTCCTATAGTTCGACTTCTATGTGCTATAAACACATCATTTCAGCAGTAAAATTTTATCGTCTATAAAAATGTATCGCATTGCGTTCATATTTATAGTGATATTTGACTTGTTTGATCCTTTTATCCGGCCTCTGTTTGAATTCGGTTTAAATTCAAAGTGTGATCGGGCGCACGCAACTGGAAAGCAGAGTGTTGTGTCTCGATTCATGAATTATTTATGAATATTTTCGGCAAGCTTTCGTACCTCCGAAATAAATATTGACAAATCAAAAATAAATGAAGCAGAGTGTGTGGGTATGGACTTATTTAATTCTATCGAATTAGTCGGCGGCAGTGGTCGGGATCTTTTCGCCGATTTATTTATTTCTCCGTCAGCTTTGACGGAATACAAAACATGAGATTACGACGCGACACACAAAGGATTCTGCTTTATTTCCCAATACTGTGGCAGATAACGAATGGACTGGTAACAGTTTCTGTGGGGGTAATAATATCCTTCAACCCTCATCAGAAACGGGATCCGATAAAAAGGGTTGATGCTGGAACCTCTATTGAGAGGATGGGAGCCAAGTTTGAAGCGAAAAAATACGATAAAATAAAAAGGAACAGACTCATTTGAGAAATTCGATTTAACCATTTTTTTTTACTTTATATTTTAACCGACCCTCCTCCAATTAAAGAGAGCCGGATCTAAACAAAGGTTCGTTTAAAACAATATACCTTTATTATACAATAGGTATTGTTTCAATAATTTGGTTAGGGCAGTGGCTCCCAAGCGGAGTACCGAGTATGTAGTGCTTTGCAACCTTTCAGCAAAATTTATGAAATATGTACGCACATACATATTAATCAGGTGTTGTATAAAAATTTTAGAAACAAAACATTTTCCTTATTCGATATTTATTTATTTATTTTTAAATAAATTTTTATTTTTTACGACACCTATAGTCAAATCAAAGTATTGTAAGTATGATTCAAGGTCAATTACTAACATCGATTAACAATCATCATAGAGACATCTGTGGATACATTTTAAGATGCTGTAAGGTCAAATTTTGCGATAAATAAGATAGGATTGCCAATTCAATCAGATGAATTGGCAAACTCTGATAGGAAACGACCGACCGTAGAGTCACGTATCCAAGGTTTGGCCAGCAGCAAAGCCAGGGATAGAACCCGTGATCACACAATTAAAAGCATTAAATGCTAACCAATGATATATGCTACTGGTGCAAGATATGTTATGTTCAAGAATTATAATAAAAAACATGCGCAAAAAACAAAAAAAATCTAATGGCTTTATATTTAAAATAAGAGTGGAAAATGTCCACTTTTCTTCATTTCGAGAAATATTTCGCAAAATATTAAATATAATATTTTACGAATAACAAAATTTAAAAATAATGGTGCCCTGTAATACTCTGATTTTCGAGATTCTGTAAATATCGAATTACAAGAAGTCATACCAATCTGTAAATTAAATCAAACAATAAGCTTATTGTAAATAATATTAACAATTAGATACAACATAACTTCTTATTGAATACTTATCTCGCAAATAAAACTCCGTGAAGAGATATACTTTAAGCCGTGAAATGTCACATTTGACACATTTGGCCATAAATCAATATATATCGTGTATTACCCTACAAGAAGCTACACGCCAAATTTGAAATTTATATATACATATGAGAGTTAAAACTATAAATATTTATATATTAGAGATAACGAGAACCAATAGAGCAAATTTCATAAAATATAGAGTGAATTATAGGCGTTTAAACAATTAAAATCTTATATAGCCATATCAAGGCGAACAGGTTGGAAGATACGGGACGAACGCTTATTAAACGTCAGGGAGATTTACTTTCCGCGTGTTTAAAACGCGTTGTATACGATATTTTATCTCCAACGTAATGGCAGACGATACATTAACGTGTATTGATGACCAAAATGAGCAATATGGCAAAGTATGAAAACGATCGGATAAGAGATAAAAATGACCATTGACAAGAAAGCCATGTGAAATGTAAAGGAGGTATGTAAAATGTATGTTCACTTGAAAAGAAATACATACGTACATAAATATGTATGTAAGTACAATATTGAATACAAAATTTTTACTCTGAATTTAAGCTGTATATGAAATTTTTGAAAATAAAATTATTGCTTATAACAAAAATACAAAAATAAAAATTAAAATGAAATTTTTGCTGAAATAGAAAAAATTATAAGCTTGTAGCACTTATTTGTTGTATGACTTTTTAGAAAAACTAAAAAAAAAGCACAACAGTTACCATTCTCTTAAACACATACTCAAACTATCTATGTTTGTTGTTAATAAAATCCAAGATGTTCTTCTAAAAGTGGTAAAATTTATGGATTTGGCTGCCGAGGACTCAAAAAAGATTGGCAGCCGCTGAGTTATAATAATACCGTAAGCTAATATTGAAAAAGTGACGTTCCAGTAATTTTTAAATTGGATTTGTTCGTCCTTTTGTTGAAAAAATATACCGAAATCGTATTTTGATTGAAAAGTAAATTCAAATACAGTTTCCATTAGTATATTAAATATTGAAAATTGAATTATATGTAGTATGTAAAAAAAATATATATAATAATGAAACGTCTATTGCAAAGGCAACTCACTTCTGTTTATATATGTACATAATGGAATGCCAAATTGAAATGTGTCCTGTTTTTCGGTCTATTGAAACTTTAACGTATTTTATTTATTTAAGTTGGGATATCCTATAGTATGCTCGAGGGTCTAGGCATCGTAGAAGCCATTCCTTTTACGATGGCCATCAAATTAAAACGTATTTTCGCACCCATATTAAAACGTATTTTGCGAGAAAAAATATATTGAAAATTTACATCTCGATTGAACATAAATTTGATATTTATTTTATTTGAATGAAACTACCCCAATCGAAGAAATATGTAAGGTATATTTTAACGTGAAGATTCAATGATGTAAGTTAGTCAATTTTCTCATGATACCTACATATGTATATTTTAAATATAAACGCTTCACAGGGGGCATTAGTTATGCTGTTTTTACGATAGCCATTAAATTAGAACGAGTTATAGTGGCTTTATACGAATTTATGCGTTTAACTATTCTAATAAAATAGGCCGAGTTTGCGTATTTTCATTTGATCACAATTAATAGTTTGCTATATTTTAATAAACATATACTAGTGTCTTTACAGGTTACCCCAATATGACACTGTAGCCAGATAATACATATTTAATACAAATAATAGACAAGAATAATACACATTTTAAGATATAAAATATATAAAAAACACATTTCGTTATATTTAATAAATATTCAGACGCTACCTAAAATAAAACTATTTAAAGAAGCAGTATATAATATGTAGATATATTTTGTATTATAGAAATATGCGGTTTATCATATTTAAAACAGTTTCGAGAACAATAATTTTTATATATTAAAGAAAATTTATCATGAATTGAATAGAAAAACTACACACATAGTTTAGTAAACGAAGATAAGGAATAAAAATTTGGGTCAATATGAGCAGAAATGCTGTCGAATGACGAGCAGAATATATGTATCTATAGCTTGATTTTGACGTATTGCATTTTATTTATATTAAATATTACGTTGAAAATTCGTTTATAAATAAACTTGCAAGGAATTTTCGCGATGAGGGAAATTCTCCACGCATCTCGGCTAATGGATGTTAAATTTTCACTCTCTACTTTTCCGGCGGTACCTTCAAGCTTTCAGGGCGAAGAAGGGTCCAATTTTCGCTATCAATCATCTTTGGTTTTTGCAAACTTGGAAAGTCGGATTAGTTTCGTATATTTATTATTATATGAAAACCGTTATTTTTCCGAAACGAGCGTGAAATGAAACGGTAGTTGAATTAAAGCTCATCTAGTCTAGAGAATGGCGTTCTCTACGTACGAGTTGATACTTTGCAGTATACTCTATAAGCTTTCAGCAACTTTAGATTCAATAAGTGCACGAGCTTGATTACAATTTGATTGGTTATCGGCTTTCAGAAGCGACACACATACCGTATTACATTACCAAGAGGAGGGTAAGATACGCTTTGGTGTCTCATAAAATATGATATACATTTTCAAAGTACACTTTGGAGAAAAGCAGTGAGAAGCGAACGTCTTTAAGAATTGCAAATCAAATTAAGATGGTTTAAATTATTCAATTTTCAGATATTTTAACCTGGTTCAAATTTATTAAGAGTCTAATGTCCTAAGAGTTTGTAGGAAATCATTTAAAAAAATACATAGTCACGTTGCGATAGCTGAACTTTACTGATAATTTTTATGGCATAAATTTAATAAAATATGACCCATTTCTGGTTTCAAAAAACGGTGCTATGTAAGTCGTCAAACAATATTTTTTATTCTACAAACTGAGGTCAAAAACGTCTAGAAAGTCTAGAAACATTGAGGTCAATTGACTTATAAGATCATGCGAATTATCTACTAATACAAATAATCTACATCTGAAAGACAAAATTCGAGCTGCTACACTCGAAATGCTATTGGTTTAATCTTGTTTGCAAAAAAATATAAGATTTAGAATTTCGAGGTGTTTGTGGGTTATTCCAAAAAATTCCGAATAAAGTAATACATCGGGGTTAAATTGCATGATGTTGACTACGCTGTTTCTGTAAACGATGCAACCATTGAACTTTGAGCGCAATAAAACGAATGTTTGATGACTTGTATAGGATGTGGCATTATTTTAATAAAAAAAAAATGAGAATTTAATCAAATTAATTCAATTTAGTTTATAAAAATTCCAAAAACGTTAATAGTTTCATTAGAACTTTAAAAAAGTATGTTCTAATGATTTAATGGTTCATATATGTACATATGTACAATTTATTAGTATTGATATTTTATTATGTTGCAAAGGAACGAGGACTCCTTTACACTATCAAAGGCTCTTTTAACAACAATGCATTCTGAAAATAATCACAAACCCTTCACCGTAAATCTAATTAGTATCTCATTCAAGGCTTGAGTGCACGCTGCGTTAATGCACCGGAAAACTAACGACTCGTAATAAATTATAGCGGAATGTGTTGCACACAAAGTCGTCCATTCCATATAATATATGAACGTGTATGGGCTACGTGTAATGGATAAATACCAAAAGGGTATATAAACATTCGTTGATATGCAAATAAACATGTATTAACGGCGATTATGCGTGGCTCGTAGTGTTTATCGTTTGCGTAATCGTTTTTGTCGTTTTTGTTCCCGCGCCAAATTAGCGGTTTTCCGACGCAAGTTTAATTTCGCGAGCGAAAAGTACACGATTTTTTCTCTTTTTTAGGTCTTGAGTTTTTTCTGGTTAAGATTGATAGTCGAAAGTCGCGTATAATGCGTTACAAAGCCGTCGGAAAGCAAAGCTCCTGTCTTGGGAACGTATTGCGCGCTTTGTCACCTCGTAGCTCTTGCAGGCTCTATAAAGATCAAGTTAAAATTTATAAAAAAATATTTTAATATTGTTTAATGTATTTTTTAGCAATTTTGATTGTATAAATTTAATTTTTGTAAGATCAGTTGAATAAATTATTTATTTGAATGTGAAGTAAAGCGCGCGTGTTTATAGATTTGTGTTTCTACTTTTGAATGATTTTTTGCAATTACAAATAAATATAAATTTAAAACTTTTTATATTTTTGATTATTTATGTAGATTTGAAAATTTTTCATTTGCGATTTTAATCATGTTCTGTGAGTTTTGTATTGTATTGTAAAAGTAACATGGTATTGTATGATATTATTATGCTTTTTATATGATACATTTTTATATGCAAATTATGTATGTATTTGTACTTCTATTTGATGTTTTTAATATGAAGTTTATGCCGTTTAGTCGATTGGGCTATTTTTCGGTACTCGTATACTTACATACATATGTATTATAAACGCCACAATAATTTGATAGGGCTTTAGCCGAGGTCTTAATCGATTGAATCGAATAGAAGAATGTCGCGAGCAAATAAAACCGAGAAAATTATCAATAATTGATTGCTTTCAACGTTCAACGCTTGTAAGTTTTCCTTTTTAGGGCGATTGATTGATTAGAAGGAATGGAAAGAAAAGAGGGAAAAAATTATACTCGAGCCGGTTCGTTTTCTCGCACGAACGATTCGTCAAAGTCCATAATAAATGAAGGATTTGGGAATTGAAAGTCCCTATTTTGTATAAAAATAAAAAAAAATTACACTATAGTGAATAAGTATACTGGAAGAAATTGTGAATTATGAGTATTTCTATATTTATATATAAAAACATTCATTATTTGTACAAAAGAGGGCAAATATGACCTTTTCATTTTCGATACTTCTAACCGTCAGATCGTTCCGAAACTTCACAACTAGACAGCCTAAAGCTTCGTTAATTTTAACTCATGTCTGTAGAACCATATCTGTAACTAGACAGGTAACTAAACAGTCACACGTATAATATAATATAAGAGAGTATGTGGGTAAGTACGATACGTGTTATTCCACTGTGTCCATACGACTCCGACATCTCTAACGTTATGGTTGTTTGCTTCTCAATTTGCTCATGCGACTCGAAAACAGGGCGGGTCATAAGTCATAACGGTCATAGTGAGTCGTGGGTGGCTAAAAGTCAAGGGGATTAGAGGTCAAAGCCGAACCCTCACGCGTAATTTGTTATTCTTCATTGTGTTTATTATGTACAGGTGGGTTTTTTTGGTCAGATTGCAACTGGTACCCATTAGGTAGCCACATATATATGTATGTAAGTACCTGGTGGCTCAAAGCATCTACATATTGGCATTCGGTTAAAGTTTCAGCGGTGGCTCACGTTTCGTGAAATTGAGTTTTCCTTTGATCTGCACGTGTGTGTGTGTGTGTGAGTGTGTGTATGAAAATTCGACGCTCGGTGTTAGTTTACGGAATCTGGAAAGTAAATGGAATTTTTTTGCGTATTTGTGTGCGATTTAGAGAATTTTTATTAAGGGAAAATAAAATTTACTGCTTTTCCAGTTATGTTTGCGCGAAAATACTACGAAAATCCCGCGTTATCAATTTAGAACCATGTATGTTATTTCAAAAAGAGTTTTGCATAATATTGTTTTTATACACATTTGTTTTTATTAAAAATAAAATGGTGCAATTTGCAAAAAATTATATTTATTTTTTTTTACATTAACATAACAGTTTTACTTTATAATATTCATTAAATAATGATATATTAAGATAAAGCTCTACCGGTCTCCGTGACGAGACAGAATGTTAAACTACAGAAAACTCACTTAATTTGCGCGATACAACAGGAACAAGAGGAACAGGCTTTTCCTCCCGTATTAATGTGCGCCCGCAGAATACGGGAGGAAAAGCATGTTCCTCTTGTTCCTGTTGTATCCTGCTCGCGAAAATTATGTGAGTATATACGTGAGTATGTACCGTTTACCATACACCATATTTTTTTGATCTTTCGACTAAAGATCTTTCGATTTTCAATCTTTGCCTTCCGATATTTGTTTTTTCTGTAATTTAACATTCTGTCTCGTCACGTAGACCCATTAAGATAAAGCTCTACATAGAAATATACTCATATATACGATATAAATTGAACTACAAACTCAATTACTCATGTTTACTACTAACAGTTAGTAGTAAACGACTAGTAGACTTATACAAACAAACTAATTATTAATTCGTTCAAATCCAATAGACATAAATAATTTAAATTTAATTTATAAAGGGCTGAAAATGTCGCAAAACTTTCTACAACATTAATCCGGTATGCTATGGTAAGCTTTAAAATTTCAAATTACTTCTATAAAAACTAAGTTGCCAAATCGTCCATTATATAATGTATTATAATATAATATAAAACACCCAAAAGTCTAAGTACATGATAATAATAAAATGTACACGGAAATTTTCCAATCGTTTCAATTGTGTGCAAATTGAAAATACACACTCGCAATGGACAATTTTCCACACCCCATTCTTTCAATATTGAATATTAACGATACGAGTCGACAACCATTGAAATATTGAAAGATAAACATTTGTATACATGAATGTATGTACATATATACATACGTACACGAGTTTTCCAAATTATTACGAATCGATAGAATGACAATACGAAAGGTTTATTTATCATTCATACGCCTCGAGTCGGTACTTTCTTGAATTGAGGAGCTTGATTACGAACCTACGTGTCTAACATGTTACAGTTCGTACAATGAATAATTTATTACTATAGAAAATTATTTTCAAATATGTAATGAAATAGGTATGTTCGGGATAAAATTCGTATTTAATAATTATATAACAATTTACATATCTATATGAAATTAGTAAGTCGTAGTAGTTAACCAGCAGCGTGGTCTAGTGGTGAATGTTGAATTATTTCGTACTTGATGTTACGAGTTCGATTCCCCGCTAAGTCTCGTTGTTGGCCAGACCTTGATTTGTCTAGGTCGTTCGTTTTCTGATTTTCATTGAAACGATTCCTGTAAAATTGGCGTTTCCTTCCCAATTTTCTGTTGCGAACCTTTAGTTATTGTTATATCTTAGGTTTCGCCATATTGCTCACCGTAGATGTCTCTGTGGTTGTTTATCGAATATAAAATTCGTATTGTTACATGAAAGTTATTCATCGTTATTTATCGTATTAATACGATGTTTGAAATATATGTATACTGACCATAGATGTCAGATATTTGGATTTACATATATCTATGTAATAATTATGTGGACCAGGAAGGCGCATTTGGGGTTTACCTGTTAAGCCTTCTTGGTATATTTGTATATATGTATGTAAAATAAAAAATAAAATATGTATATGGTACAGTCGAAGTGAATTTTCAGTTGTTATATATTCCAACTGGGGTTTTAGGTCATTCATATTCGAATACAATTCAACTAGTAAATTATATCTCTACAACTGCATATACACTTTCGACAATGTGACAATGTATTTGTTATAAAACAGTTGAGTCTTGACAGCTCTGATGTTTTTACGAATGCTTTAAAATTCAATAATGCGTTAATATTTGCTAGTTATTACGAATGAAGGTAATTTACGATAACTCTAAGAACGTGTTCAAAATAAATGTGACTTTCCTAGTTGAGTGACGTTTCACGAAAACCTAACCTCTGCATCTAAATTGGTACCTACTTTAGTTGAACCGTATTTTCAGTTGTAATATATATATTGACCAGTTGGAGTATAATTCACCATATGAATCAACTTACGTGGGTTAGATGGAATATATTCCAACTAGTCGAGATATATTACAACTTAAAATACACTTGAACTATATCGGTAGTTGGTACCAGGTTCGATGTAATATATTCCAACTAGTCAAAATATATTGCAACTGGAACATACACTTTAACTGTAACATATACATGAAATAAGTCGTAAAAATTTCTTCGTCTACTTACAAAGGCCACCTTCATAACTGGAGAGCTTCAATCTAGGGTCGATTGAATCTTCTTCTAGAAGTTGGAAGCCCGGCTGATTCGTAGCATCGTTGAAAAGGAAGAAAGTTCCCCACTTCCCGTATCAAATTTACGCGTTTTTAAATAAGTCATATCCTTATATCAAAGTATCTTAACGAGAAGTATACCTTAATATAATCAGGCTGGTCGTTTTTGTCTGTGACCAATTTGTTTCTACATTGTTACTAGATGATTTTAAGGATTCATACTCATACTAGACAATGTATAAACAGCGATATTTACACTTTTACTGTAACATGTACCTACTTAAATTACGTAAATCTTTTTGTCATATATAAGTTCGTGCGCAGACACTTGGCCCAATGGTCACTTGGTAAACGGACGTTCAGCCGAAAATAAAATTGGCCGAATAAAATTTTAAATTTATTTCTGATATATAAAAAAAGTAATAAAAATTGGCCTAACATTCATCAGCAAAATGTTCATTCAGGCAAATGTCCGTCATCCTACATATAAGTTAATAGAAAAATGTTACATTGGATCTGCGTTTTTTTTTTAGATTTAAACCCGATTTCATATACATATTTTGATAGATAAAGGTAGAGTATTGGTAGCTAAAAACTATTATAAACTTAGATTTTAGTTGAAATTTATTTTGAAATACATATGTATATACCAAGAAGGCCTAGCAAGTTAACCCCATTGAGCATTTTTAGCTAATTACAAACATCGTTGTACAATTTTTAGAATAATTACAACAAAGCATTATAGAGACATCTGTGAATGAATAATATTTTATTTTTGATAAACTTTTCTGAGCATTTTAATCGTAATCTACAAGACCAATTGTAATTTGCGAGACATTTATGGATAAATTTGTAACATTTTTATACGAATCGGCCAAATTTGAGAAGCTGAAAACTCTAACCCCCGGGGACTTCGCCCCCTGGGCTTTTGAATCTTTTGAATCGAAAAAAAATCGAATCGGCGCATATGAATCGAAAAAAACAATCGAATGTGTTGTTTACGAACCAACCAACCAATGTTACATATATGCAAAGTCTCTTTCGAAATTGTATATTACATACATACATATATATTACTATCTGAACCCGGCATACGTTGCAATGGCAGAATAAGACATGTGATTCCCGTTCCCGTTTCAAGTGATGGTTCAAGTAACCTAAAGCCTCTTCAACGCCGTGTCATCATAAACCAACTGGTAACGTGGTTACCAACGAACACATTTCCTTGACTACACAATAGCGCTTCAAACTTTTGCGTCGGTAAAATCGTAATTATGAATATTATTATTAAGAGGTTTTTTACCGTTTTTTTTTCACAGTGAGCTTCCCGGGCATGCATACAACAAATCCTGAAAGTTCCATTGTAATCGGTTGAGCGCTTTAGGAGCCTACACGAAACAGACAGAAAAACAAAGAGACATTCAATTTTATATATGTATATAAATTGATGAAATGCTATAAAAAATTCACAACAAATTTGTATAAGTTATTGAAATAGTATTAGTCTTGTACTGAGCTATAACATAACTGTATTCATGACGATATAAGATCCTTGCAAAACATCCGAAATCAAATTTCAAACCAATTTTCCGCAAGTGTCCCAGCACATAAAGCCACCAGAAATACATACATATGTATGTACGTATGTATGTATGTATATACGAATGCGTCACCGACCATATAGTGATGGGCCAACCTGTACAGAGTAGGTACAACCACCCGGTACTACCTCAGAGGAATGTCGGCTCCTGGGCCATTTATAATGCAGACACTCTGCGAGTTGCGAGCCTCACGACCCTTTAAATAATTTACGCGAGCACGCTAAAAAAAGACCCGGCGTCGACTCGGAAAAGCTCACAGCGGAAAAGTCGCACTTTCCACAACCCAAATATTGTTTCTGTCAGATCAATTATTTCCCCAGCTGTTGTTCTCAGACGAGTCCGCGTCTCTGGACAAGAGTCCCTTCGACGGGTCTATTTAAAGCGGAGGAAGCTGTCGAGTGGAAATCTATACGAGTGGAAGGATGATACGTACACGGGTGAAGGTATGGTCAAAAGGTGTAGTGAATGTATGTATGTACGTATGAGAACTATTGTGTTAATAAAGAAAATATAAGCACTTGGATGATAATGTGGTGAACGTAGATATTTTATTTTTATTTTATTGTTACAAATCAATATACACTCGCCATTACAGATTTGCTCCAATGCGACGGGTGTACGTTAACGAAATACAGAATACATAAACAATCAGAAATCAGAAATACAGTAATACATACATATACAATCAGAATATATAGCATATAACAATTAATCAGAAATAATAATCATAGAGACATCTATGGATTATTTTTAGATTTTTTTTTTGTATACAATTTTTATACATATAATAAATACGAAATTATAGAGATGTCTATGGAGATATCTATAGATTTCAGATTACTGTGTATAATTATTACAAATTATACACAGGCAGATTTTGTGACAACAGGATTAGATCTAATACCAATTTTCAGGAACCGTTTCAGCAATGATCAGATAAAATTGGCAAACTCTGATAGAGAAACGATCGATTTGGAGTCACAAAACCCTCAAATCTAACCAGCAGTGGCGAGGACTCGAATATACAATCAAGAAGTTCAAAATCAAGAAAGTTTAAATGGGAAAAGCCGATTAGGCATAAAGCGTAAATTGGCACGGTCCCAGTATGCCAAATTCCTCCCCTATAGACACGCCTTCGAATAAAATCAGCCAATCCGATACAAGCCTGTTTAAGATACTGACCTGACTGTGGATAAACTCACTGATCTCAGGGAAAATAGAATTCGTATTCAAAATACCTATAGGAATGTTTTAACATTTACAATATAATTTAACCAGCAGCGTGGTCTAGTGGTGAGTGGTGTATTCTTTCGTGCAGGGTGTCACGGGTTCGATTTACACTAGAGTCTAGTTGTTGGCCAGACCTTGGTTTGTTTCTTATCAGGATTTGCCGATTTTTCTGATTTTCATTGAAACGTTTCCTATAAAGTTGGCTTTCCCTCTCCAATTTTCTATTGAAAACCTTGAGTTATTGTTATATCTCAGGTTTCGCCAGATTTCTCTCCATAGATGTCTCTGTGGATGTTTATTGAATGTAAAATTCGTATTGTAAGATGAAAAATGTTATTGATCGTATTGTATACGATGTTTGTAATGTCTGACCATAGATGTCAGGTATTATTTCGATTTATGTAATAATTATGTATTTAATATATGTATATATAATTTCTTGAGTCTAAATGTGTTTAGTTCACTCGCCGTTTTGGAGCAATCTGTTAGGCGATTGTGCATGATTAATTGAAAAAAAAAATATATATATATATACATATATATGTACATAACAATAAAATAATCAAAAACTATCAAAAAAAGATTTCAAATTAAAGTTTTGCCGATGAAAAATTTGTTTATCAATTTTATAAATATATTTGTAATAAATCGATCTATTATAGAAGAATTGATAAATTATTTTCAATATTCAATACTGCCAACTAGCATGGAATAGTGGTAAGCATATATGCTTTCGAATATAGTGGTCACGAGTTCGAGTCCCACTGGTTGCTGGTGGCCAGACCTTGGTTTGTGACTCAAGGTCGATCGTTACCTATCAGAGTTTGCCAATTTATCTGATTTTCATTGAAACTGATCCAAAAAATTGGCAACCTTTACCCATTTCTCACAATTTTCGAGTTTTCAGCATCTTGAATATTGACGATTTATATACAAAATGCTCCGAAAATGTAAGTTTACCAAAAATGATGCTTTGTTAAGATTATATAATCTTAACAAAGCATTGGGGTTTTTAAACAAAAATAAAAATGGATTATATTTTGTTTAATGTCATGTTTCATCAGTGTTTTATAAAAATTTTATTCATAAGTAATCATTTGTACCGACGACTGTTTATTTTTTGGTGGACAAAAGAAGTGCTAGAATGGTACCCGAGAGAATGCAAAAGAGTAAAAGGGAAGATGGGTAGACGAAATTAGGAAAATGTTTGGGATGAGATGGATGAGAGTTGCGCAAAACAGATACGACTGGAAGCGTGTTGGAGAGGCCTTCATCCAGCAGTAGATTGTGAGCGGCTGTAGATGATGATGATGATAATGACTTGTTTTATGGGGTTCAATCATATGCCAGTCTGTCATATGATTTTTGTCAATATTTATGTAAAATCTTGTCCAGATTAGACACAAAGACACAAATTCTTTTACGTTACAATACTTATAATAACCAGCCGAAAGCATTGAACTATGTATATTTAAACTCATGTTAAGACAGTTATTGTATTGACAATGTTGCAAAAATACTCACTTTACAGTATATGTAAGCCAAGTCTTACTAGAAGTTGACCACTTGGAAACTTTATGTCTTTGAAATTCGACGTCAAAGTCTACATATCAGTGACGCAAAGTCAAACAAGACTCCATTTTGGGCTTCCGCTCAGGTCGAATTAAAACTTTTATTTGTCTTCGGACCGCTTAGGCCGAGAGCTACTTTTGGGAGCTTTTCTTTTTGCGGAGATTCGTAAATATTTTCACACACGGTAAAAAAAATTCACTCGACTCGGAAAACCCGTTAAAATTTTCACACGTTTACAACCGGTACGCACATTAAAGTGCGTCTGGGAATAATTGTTTAGACCTACATTGTATTTACGACCCCTCAAATGGGGGGGGGTCTCGAACCTGAAAAACTATATGTATATACAATATGAGTGCATATACAAAATTGTAAAAATAGACATGTATTTTTGAAACCCTTTTTTTTCATATAGTCGGAAAACCTCTATATATTCATAAGTTGACCTGTCGTTAATTTAATTGTGTGGATTTTTTTTCGAGCAAATTATGTTTCCAGGAATGAACACTATTTCAAGTAATCAATTTTAAACTTGTGGATTTGAATACTGTATTCTTTCTCTCATGTATTTTCTATCAAAATTTGCAGTGAATTCACTGTCTCGTCTCTTTTCTATCATTGAGTATTCAATCGAACCCAGATTGGAATCCTCCCAGTCGTGAAGGTTTTTTTTCTAACAACTAACATCTTAACCTTGCCGTGTCTTGAGATATTCTTTATAAACTATCCAAAAACAACCAATAGCTACATATGTATGTCTCCACTTGTTAATTTTTAATGCGCTTGAGGCGCATGCGCTTTAGAGAACGGAAAGCGCATGCACTTCCGAGCCAGTTGGGTATTTTTGCAACTTTTCATGCTTCATGCCACATCACACGCTCAAATCGGAAGAAATAATAAATTCTATAGAAAAATATTGATATTTTCTGCTACGATGGAAATTAAAGGATACAAATTATGTAAATAACACAAAAATAAATGACGTTTTAAAAGTTTTAAGAACAAAATATATAATGACCCCCGAAGAAGTGAAGAAAATAATTAAGGTCATATTATTATAAAGAGAAAACAAATATAGTGAACAATAAAAAGAGTGGCGCTGGCATTGATGAGAATTTTCAATCAACGGTATTGAACAAGTGTGGATGGTTGATTGCATGCGTTTTCATATACACCGAAAGGCATGTATCATGTTGAATATTGAAATGAAAATTGAAAGCGAACGTTGAGGACGAAAACGACTGAGTTTATTGGTGTTTCCACTTCAACTTATATCTTTTCTGCCATTGAAAATTCAATCGAACCCAGATTGGAACCCTCCCATTCACGAAGGTGGTTTCACTAAAAATTGACATCTCCAACCTCGCAGCATGTCTTGAGATATTCTTTCTACCGCATCTTCCTCATTCCTCAACCTTATCTAACCCCGCGAGAGACCAAAAACAACATGTAGAACTTTCAAAAACAGCCGATAGGTGTAGCCACTGCGATTCATTGGGCTAAAGCGTTTCGTTTCATACTAAGCGAGGAATTTCTCTCCTTGCAAAAAAATAAATGAAAATTTGTATTTTTTTTGCTTGATAAGAATACATTGTGTTTTATGACCAATTGCGTAATATATATGTATATCTTGTATAATATAGTCAGAGGTTCAGGTAAAGCATTTGTATCTCTGGGTTAAATAATAATTGAAGTGTTCCGTGCACGGTAGTCAGGAGATTTATTGTTATCCCAGCGTTCGGATATTCGACAAGACGCGGAGATGGAGGCAAGATGGCCGACATAAATTCGCCATGATAAATAATGGCGGAAGATATCGATACCGCTGTGTAAAACCGGCACTCTCCGTTCTAAATTCTTAATTGGTTTCCATGATTAAATTTAATATTGCATCGCGAGTTAGGCTAATGGCCGCGCCAAATTTCTATCTCCTTTGTTGCGTTCAACGTTTCAACTTTGTTGTGAAATTGGTTAATATTTTAATTTTTGCATATTAACTCGGGGGCAAAATAAACTTTGCCTTCACCAGGCTGCGTGTGTACATACATACATAATATATTTGTATGTATATGATAAACATATGCATACATACAGGGTGAATTAATAATGAGACGTTTATACTCGGTGGCGAGGAGTGTATGAGTCGAGTTTGAGTTTATTAAAATTTTATTTAAAAAATAAGAAGAGGATAGTAGCACTGTTCGAAACTAAAAATGGTTCAGAGACGAGATATGACTTTTCTTATAGATCTGTGCGAATCTGGTAATAAAAAATGTTGATTGGCTCGAGATTCGGAGATATGTGTTTTTTAAATCGCGCGATTTTTCTATATCTCGGTGTTGTTCGGTCGATGTCTCAAAATCTGTCAATTTCCTGTTCAAAATGAATATTGGAATCTATAGTCGTGTATTTTGTCTTTTATTTGTAATATTTTTCAGCTTTCAAAACTCTCTAAGTAGTCGTCCAGTTCAAATCAAAAGTAAAAAGTACGTATTTTTACTTGGGATTATTTTCCACTGTTAATACTATTTTATATTGAAACATGTTTATTGGAATAGTTTTCTGGCCACACTATTTTTTGTTTTCGTTTAAAAGGGTTAATTGGAATTGTGCTGAATTTTAAATCGGTAAGATTGCGAGCTAAAAGTTCTTACTAGTATTTACTCGTATTTACACGAATCTGAATTGAATTAATAGGGATAATATATTAAATTGTCTTTATATGAGAATTAAATAAAGTTCCACTTAGAAAAATCATATTTCGACTATTCTTGTGGATTAATAACAAAAATTCTATTGATAACTGGCTTACCTCGATAAAAGAAACTCGATAAAAGAAACGTTTCTTTTATCGAGGTAAGTCAGTTATCAATAGAATTTTTGTTATTAATCCACAAGAATAGTCGAAATATGATTTTTCCAAGTGGAAGTGTGTCTGAGACTTAGACGACTTAGACTCTTAGTGGAACAGTGTAATTAGAATCTAGTGAAAAACGTCAAATAAAAAACATTCATTGATTTTAAAGAATATCCTGTGCCAATAACCAATCGATTCATCTAGACTAAATTTTTGAAATGGTAAGTTTATTTCATATACATACAAAACCACTATTTTTCAAGAATAGTTTTGATTTTTTTAGTATTTAAAAATAAATACACTTAAAAATAACTTATTGAAGTTTATTTGGGTTGATTATGATAAGTTTTGACTGATTAAGTTCAAAGTCGCCGTTTTGCTAAAAAGTACCCATTCAAAGCGCGCCGCACTCGTAATGGATGTTTTGTATGGAGCAAGCGCTATTTTCAGAAAACTGTAATTTTTTTCATGTTTCCGCAATTATTTTGAAAATAAAAGTCGTTGAGAGCTTCCTTGGACATATATCTTTAATTTTAATACAAAAAATGCCTAACAAATTCGCGAATTTTATGAAATATATGAAGGCCAAAATGACCTATTATGACGCAAAATGACAGGATTATCGTCAAAACAGGTCAATTAGCTTCGTTACATTTCATGAAATCCCCAATTTTTTTCAAAGTTTTTTGTGTTCAAATTAAAGATATATATTTGAGAAAACTCTCAACAACTTTTATTTACAAAATAATTCCAAGAACATGAAAAAAATTACGATATTCTGAAAATAGCACTTCGTAAATGCAAACACCCATTGCGAGTGACGCGCGAATAAAGAATTGCAGACGAACGGTTTGAATAAAAAAACAATTTATTTTAATATTCGGTACAAGAGTTGATTACGGACTAACTTAAATTCTAACAATATTGAGTTTATATACTCTTTAGCAAACAATGAATGTGTTGAAGACACGTGTTGTACAATCTTGGTTAGTCAGTGCATGAATGTGGTGGATATAATAGTGTTATTCATAATCAATGTGTGTCAGTAATCAATAATCAGTAATTCATACGTGTGTCATTAATCAATGGTGCATTTATAAAATTAGGTGTGTCTTATCTCTACTGGTTAGTCGTTTGTTCTTAATATTAATCATATGACAACGAAGGAGTCATATGATGGCGTCGTAGAAATGACGAATTTGCGAGTATTGTCTTCAGCCCTTAACTCGCGCTTTATATGGGGGCTTTTTAGCGAGACGGCGACTTTGAATTCTCATTATCAGTCAGAACTCAACAAAATCAATCCAAAAGAATTTCAAGAAATGCGTATTGAGTGTTTATTTTATTTATTAGTAAAAAAAATCGAGAAAAAGATATATAAAATCGAAATTTTGGTCGAGATAAATTGATTCATTGGTGGCACAGGACATTATTTAAATTCAATGAAATTTTATTTAACGATTTCTTGATACGGCGAAAGCTTTCTATTATGAAAATCTAAAATTTGCGTTTTTGCTCCGACCTTATACACACATCAAGTAAGAAACAGGTTAGGTTTTTGAGGTATTCCTCACAAAGGGAGGAGAAGGTGTTTTTCGTTCTCAAAATACAACTGGAACACTTTTTTAACGATAGTGATCCATCATAGACGATACTATCAACAAACTGACAAATAATATACAGGTGTGGTACAAATTTAAGTGTTTAGTAAGGGTGTAAGGCGTAACATACGCTTCGGATTGCTATCGGAACGCTTCCGCTAATCTGTCAAGAGTAGATCGAACGCTTTTCGCGGCTAAATCTCCTCTCGTGCTTAACATTTGCGGATAATCTTGAGGTTGGATTAGCGAAAGCTCAGAGCTTTCACGAAATGGAAAGTTTTATATATGAATTTATTTTTCATTTTTTCCCAGTGTCATATCAGTCCGCCTAATAGCCAATTGCGTATAAATGTATGGATTGCTCTATTCTTCCTATCGTTTGAAATAAAAAAGTTATTATTATAATTATATTTTTTGATTCTGGTTCATGACCTAAATATCTACTGGTAAAGTAGTGCGGTATTTATTTTAATTTTTATTTAACACAAAAAAATCTGTTTTAATTACATATACCAACCACATAAGTACTTACGTATTATATAGTGAAATTCAATTACTGTTTTTTTTTTTTTTTTTTTTTTTTTTTTAAATAAAATTTTAAAAGCTCTTCGATTGTTTTCGTAACTTTTTTCACAGTGTTGTTTCAATGGTCGATATTTTTAGCCGGAAAAGAAATAAATCTCAGATAATACCTTCAAGAATAATGGTCCATCGCTATAGATCAGTCACAAAAACGGTACCAATCTACCCATATTACACTTATTTGTACGTATATAATATTTTTATATAAATTATCCGTCATAAAGAAATATCCTTGATGAATTTTTATGTAGATTCATACTTTATTTTTCGAATAAAAAGGTGTTCCAATTAATTGGATTCTGTTGAATATATGTACATATATAGATATGTTGGCATAAAACGAAAATGTATTAATATTTGTATTTACATATAAATGTACGGAAATTGAATTATAAATGCAGTTTTTGATCATCGTTTTAATCAATTCAAATACATATTTTCCATACTTTGTTTCCACCATCTTGTTTGCAGCCTTCTCAATCTCCTTTTACACTCCCTTGGGTATCATTTGAGTACTTTTATTATCCACTTTTCTTCGAGTCACATTCCATTATTTTGATTTGTTCCACTGTATCAACTACTCTAGTCATGCATTTCACTTATGTATGGACACATGTATACATATACATATGTATATGGCTCTTTGTATCGAACAAACAACGTTCCACACTTCTCTGAGTGAATTGAACTTCTTAAAGACTACCTATGTATAGAATACTGGCCTTCACAATGGAATGAATCTCGGCCTTGGAATAACTCAATTGACGGGTTAAATTTCCATTGCAACTAATTAAATTTTGATATCACGTGTTCGTAGAATTGTAATAATAATCAAGCAGAGCTGCGTGCGAGCAGAATATAAACTACATATGTAGCTTAATTGCGTTTGTACGAAATAAAATCCATGCGTTAGCACAAGAGTCCGTTTTATTTAATGATTACACCGAGCAAAAAAAAAAAAACGAATGGGGGGAGGGGGAAGTCAAATATATAGATAATGCTACAGGATAGTGGAAAATGGTTGGCTGTCACCGTCTCCAAAATTTTTGGATTCTTAAACAAATTTATTACGATTATATTTCACCACCGAACTAGTGAAAGCAATTGAAATCTCTATCGGCGGCCAAACCTCGCAACATGGAAAAGTTTCAAAGCGATCGGATGAATGTAGGAATATTGTCAGACCAATTGGCGAAGAGAAGCTAATAAAAACCTTGTAAAAAATATCGAAGCGGAGACTAATCAATCTTTACTACGTTGTACCGACAGAATTCAAATATGACAATGTTTTTTTTGTTGTTATTGTAAGATATGAGCGCTTAAAAAAATGATACTAACAATTAGATACAACAAAGCATCTTATTGAATACGTATCTTAACATCTCAATTAATAGCGCAGATAATGCTCAGTGAAGAGATGTAGTTCTAGCTGTGAAATGTCAGATCTGACACATTTGGCCGTAAATCGATATATAGAGGCTATATGCCATTACACGAAACTATACGCCAAATTTGAAATTTATATATGTATATATGCCGACGGCAAAACCAGAAAACTTTGAAGATTTTACTACTTGCTTGGGCATTGTTAATGCCGCTATCGAAGATCATAGTCGCTCGAATTTTATTGTCATGGGTGATTTTAATGCTCATCCTGGCTCTTTATTTTGGAACGAACTACTATCCTTCTGTGAAGAAAATCATTTGAGGATTCAAGATTATGCGTGTCTTCCATCTGATACATTTACATATGTTAGTGACGCACACGGCTCCTTACGGTGGTTGGATCACTGTATCACATCTGAAGGAATTTTAGGATCCATTCAAGATTTTAAAGTCCATACTGACGTAGTATGGTCAGATCATCGTCCGCTTTTTGTTATAATTGCTTCGAATGGTCTGAATCGTTCGAGACCATATCACAATTATCGTCATCGCGACATTGCAACTTGGATGCCACGCAACCCTTCCGACATAATTGCATATTCACTAGAAATAATTAACTCTTTGGATCGTATTGTATGTGATAATAATCTTCAAAATTGCAATTTGAGAAAATGCACTGATACTGAGCATAGGACTTCCATTAATTACCTCCATCATTCGATTGTAGATGTGTTGAGAAATGCCGCTTCGACATCATTTTCTTCACCAACGCATCAGTATAATGATAAGAGGTTTAAGGTGGTTCCTGGTTGGAACGATCAGGTAGCGGCACGCTACCTAGATTCGAGGAACTCATTCATAGAATGGGTCGCAGCGGGCCGCCCTTCTACAGGAGAAATTGCCGACCGACGTCGTCATGCTAGGCATGTTTTTAAAATTGCACTGAAGGTATGTCAACGCAACGCTAATCAAAGTGTTATGGACAAGATAGCTCTATATCATAGAAATAAAGACTTCAAGCAATTTTGGAATGCTACAAATGCTATTTTAGCAGTAAACAGTACTATCCCGGTACATATTAATGGAATCTACAACCATCGGAGTATTGCCAATATGTTTAGCAAGCATTTCAAAGAGTCTGTTTCGGATTTGATGGGCAGGGCTGATGTGGTTATGTCTATCTCAGAAGATTCGTTTTTCGTCATAACTGGCGACGAAGTTGAAACTGCGTTAAGGTCAATGTCTGGAGGGAAAGCAACTGGTTGGGACAGCATTAGTACGGATCATGTTCTGCATAGTGGTAAGAATTTCTTCATCATATTAGCAAGGCTTTTCAATGTGATGATTTTGCATGAACATGTACCTGAAGAGTTTTCAAGGACGACTATTGTTCCTGTCCTCAAGTCATCAAAGCTTGATGCTTCAGTCATTGACAGCTATCGTCCTATTGCTCTAGCCACCATTTTATCTAAAATTCTAGAGAAGATATTGAGTTGCAGATTAAGTGGCTACCTTTTGTCAGCTGATGAGCAGTTTGGATTCAAGAAGCACTCGTCGACGGACATGGCCATCTACACTTTAAAACAGGTAGTGGATTTTTATACATCGCGAAAAACTTCCGTATACGCCTGTTTTCTAGACTTATCCAAGGCCTTCGATCGAGTGGATCATGATCTACTTTGGTCCAAACTGTTAAAAAGGGGAGCTCCAAGTCAAATCGTGAGGTTTTTAGCATCCTGGCACCGGAATCAGTTCAGCCATGTACGCTGGGGGAATTCATACTCTGATCCCGCTTCTTTGAAGTGCGGGGTTAGACAGGGTGGGTCAATGTCTCCTGGCTTATTCAACCTTTACATGGATGAACTTTCACATCGCCTTCGACAGACTGGAGTTGGTTGCCACATAGGAGGAATATGCAGTAACCACATCAGCTATGCGGATGACATGGTGATCTTGGCGCCTTCTCCGTCAGCTCTGAATCGCCTCCTGGAAGTTTGTTCGAGTTATGCTGCAGAACATAATATGCGGTATAATACGAGTAAATCCATGGTACTGATTTTCCGATACGGTCGAGGTCCTCATTTCGTCCCCAACATTATTTTAGATGGGCGTAATCTTGAAACTGTTAGGGAAGTCAAGTATCTGGGACACTTGCTGACGGAGGATCTATCTGATGACCGTGACATCGAAAGACAAAGAAGAGCCATTTGTGTAAGGGCAAATATGCTGGCTAGACGATTTTTCCACTCCAGTGTAGAGGTTAAGAGACAATTATTTATGTCCTTTTGTACTAGCCTCTATACTGGTGAATTATGGACCAGATACAAGCGGGAGACGATGAGGAAGATAAAGGTACAATACAACAACTGTTACCGTGCTCTTTTCGGGTTACCTAGGAGCTGTAGCGCGTCGCAAATGTTTGTAGAAGGGCATGTGCCTCATTTTGAAGCCATTCTCAGGATAAGAGCGGCCTCTCTACGTCTTCGTATATTTTTATCGCCTAATTGTCTTCTTGCTGCTGCATCTTCTCATTTGCATTCTTCATTGTATGTTCGATGGATGGAACTGCTACACCGACCGCCTTGAATAGACATAAAATTATTATTATTTATTATTATTAGACTTATTTATTATTATTTATTTATTATAATTATTATTATTATTATTTATTATTATTATTATTTATTATTAATATTATTTATTATCAGTAATATTTATATATTTACTTATGTATTTATTTATTTATTTTTTGTTTACTATTTTTCAATACTTTTTTTTTTTTTTTTTTTTTTATTATCTATATATTATTTATATGGGCGTTGGGGATTGCACTATTCTCCTCATCGTCTGGAATAAAAGCTATTATTATTATTATTATTATTATTATTATTATATACATATGAGAGTTAAAACTATAAATATTTATATATGAGAGATAATGAGAACCTATACAGCAAATTTTATAAAATATTGAGTGAAAAAAAGAAGTAGTTATATTTAAAAAAGAAGTAGTTATAATTAAAGCTAGATGACGGCGAAAAGAGATATTCACCAATAAAACGCCGAAGCGATCGCAGTAGGCGTACAATGCGACCGAACATTATGGGCGATTAACGTCAGGCACATCTTCGTGGGAGAATTTTCAAACGCGTCTAATACGATATTTTTTCACAATCGTAATGGCGGATGATACCTTTACTTATATTGATGACCAAAATGATCAATATGGCAAAGTATGAAAACGATCGGATATCAGGCAAAATTTTTCTTTAATAGTAATCGTAAGTGAAACGTAAAGGTATGTAAATAATTATAGGCGTTTAAGCAATTAAAATCTTATATCGCCATATCAAGGCGAACAGGTTGGAAGATGGGACGAACGCTTATTAAACGTCAGGGAGATTTACTTTCCGCGTGTTTAAAACGCGTTGTATACGATATTTTATCTCCAACGTAATGGCAGACGATACATTAACGTGTATTGATGACCAAAATGAGCAATATGGCAAAGTATGAAAACGATCGGATAAGAGATAAAAATGACCACTGACACGAAAGCCATGTGAAACGTAAAGGAGGTACATATGGAAAAAAAGGGACAGTTTTTACAGATTTTCGACTTTAGCAGTCTTTAACTCGAAATCGAGTATCGTTGTGCCAAAAGTGAGTATTGGAATCAATAGATAATAAATAAAAATTATTTAAAACCGCAACCAATAGAAAAAAGTTTAAATATTGATTTTATTACTAAATTTTATCTCATATCTTATATAAACGAGAGTGAAACGGTAAAAACCAATTGTTTTATTCGAATTTAGTTGGTCAAACTTAGTGAAGATTTATTAGTCTCCGCTTCGTTAAGTAAAAACCGTGAAATTTTTGTTGCTCAGTGTTATTATTATTGATTAGCTAATGGCCCGGTGCACGCATTCTGTCATTAAACTGTCGGGTGTCAACTGCGCACTGTTGCAATTACAATGACGTGGTGAGCCTAGCCGGTGCCACTTAAGTATGCGGTCTACGTTCACATATTTACTTTAGTATGCGGTCTACCTACACGTTTTACTTTAATATGCGATCTCAATGTCGATAATACTGATCTAACAACCTAATCTTAAATGAATAGGGCCAACCATAACTTAACCTAACCTAACCTGATCCTTAAATAAATAGGTGTTGGCTGCTAAGGTATGTTTTTTTGTGAAAATATTGATGAAATAAATCTTTAAAAAATATATATGTACATATATCTTAGCAGCCAACACTTATTTATTTAAGGATCAGGTTAGATTAGGTTAAGTTAGGGTTGGCCTTATAAAAAACAAAAATTATAATAAACAGGTCGTTGCTACGATACAAATGAAAAAAAATTAGTCGACTGCGATTCAAAGGTAAATTGCATGCTAAGGTTCCACTCGTCACTCGACGCTCCGTGAGAACGGACGTGCCGAAGACGTACTCTCTGTGCGAGCGCTCATAATACAGCGATACGCCATACCGTCAAAAAACCCACACCTTTTAACATACAAAACAAACACCCCCCACAAAACGAACACCAAACGAACACATGTTGGCACCATGCGAGGATCCAACCTGAAAAAGCGAATTAAGAAGACACTGATAACTACAACCGAAGCTCCTCAACCAGGCTGCTCTCAGACCGCTCAGATGGAGACCGAGTGGCAGTTTCCAAAACATACGGCAAAGAACGTGAAAGATGTTGCTCCTGAATTTAAAATTCAGGAGAAAAACAAATTTGAAGGGCTCTTGGAAGTTTCCGATGTCCCCAGAAGCGGTGGAAGAATCCCGCCCATCATCATGACAGCTACTGGCACTCACGGCAGCATGATCGAGTCGATCAAGAAGTTTATAAAAGACTTCACAATGACTTACATTGGTCAAAATAATGTCAAGATACAATGTAAAAGTCTTGAAGACTTTAAAAAACTTCGGGATGGATTGACACCAGACCGACAATTCCATACCTTTTCCAGGAAGGAGGAAAAGGAAATAAAAAGTGTCGTACGTGGCTTGCCGAAATTGCCGGAAGCTGATATTAAAGATGACATCATCAGACAGGGATTCCCTGTAACCAAAGTCATACAGATGAAGACGAAGGAGCCTAGGAGCAACGCCACCGAGCTATACTTGGTGTTCTTCGAGCCATCGGTATCGGCAAAGAAGATTAAAGAAATCCGGTACATCTGTTACACAAAGGTCAGTGTCGTTAAATATACTAGTAAATCACAAAATATTACTCAATGTTTCAGATGCCAAGAATATGGACACGCTGCGAAAAGCTGCAATCGGCAGGCCAAGTGCGTCAAATGTGCCGGCACTCACCTCACCGCACAATGCAATAAAGGAATAGTTACCCCTGCTGTCTGCTCAGGCTGTTCAGGATCTCACCCCGCTAACTTCAAAGACTGTCCAAAAAGACAGAGCTATCTGAAAATGCTGGAATCGAGGAAGAATCGAGCATCGATTGTCAAAGCCAACCCTTGGAAACTCCCAGTGGCGCAGCCACAAAATATCCCGGTCGTTAACGATCATAACTTCCCAAAGCTACCGACCATTAAAACTCCTTCACCAAATATCCCAAATATCCCTAAAAAACCCCACCAACCAACCAATCCCAACATTCAACCAACAACAGACCTAACTTCCATGGCGTCTATGACGAAGATGTTGAAGATCCTCCAGGAGATTCGTGCCAAGGCCAGCGGTTGCACCGACAAACTAGAGCTGGCACTCATGCTTGTCGAATATCTCGATGTCTTTGATTAACGGGAGGCGCCTGAACATTCTAGCTTGGAATGCTCGTGGACTTAAGAATAAGATTGACGAACTAGAGTCGGCGATCGGTGAGTACTGTGTTGACATAGTTTTAATCTCCGAGACCTTCTTAAAACCTCATATCCGTATTAACCTACCTAACTTTAACTGCTATCGCGAAGACCGAGAACAGCATGGAGGGGGAGTTGCCATTTTTATAAAATCGTCAATTAAACATTGTCGCGTAATAACTCCGCCACTAAAAAATTTAGAACTAACCGCCATCGAACTAACAATTAACAACACCCATCACATAGTAGCATCCGCTTACAATCCTCCCCAAAAACGATTATTGGCATCCGATCTTAACAAAATATTTAACATTGGTAGTTCGGTAGTGGTAGCTGGTGACTTTAATGCCAAACATCCGTTATGGAGTTGCGTAAACACTGACCTACAAGGCACAACTCTTTATAAATACATTCAACTAACAGATACAATCTTACTTCATCCGGATACATACACACACTATCCCACAAATAACTCACAACCATCCACACTAGATCTTGTCCTCGTCAAGAACTGCCCAAAAATATCGACACCAAATGCCCTTCAAACCCTGTCGTCTGATCATCTCCCGATAATCTTCTCAATCGACGGGAAACCCGAGGAAATCATCAAGCATAGTTGGGATTACGGGAGAGCTAACTGGCGAGAGTTCAAGTCATACATAAATGACCAAACCATTCTAACTTCTACCACACTCACAAACAAAACCGAAATCGACAGCTCCATAATACACCTAACGGAATCAATAACTCGATCCAAACACCTTCACATACCTAAGACACAATACATTGAACACAAATTAGAGATAACTGACTTTGTTGCAAATCTAATTAAAAGTAAAAATAAACTCCGTAAAATTTGGCAAACATCAAAAAATCCAGCATTGAAAACATTAATTAATAAGCTCACATATCAAATTAAAATTAGAATCAAAGAAATCAAAAATGAAGCTTGGTCTAAAAAATTAGAAAAATTGAGCTCAGTTGATGGCTCTCTATGGAAATTAGCTAAAGCGATTCGCAGGACAAAAAACTCGATTCCTCCATTAGATGATGCAGGAATCTCAGTGACGCGTGATTGCGACAAAGCAGAACTATTATCAAAATCCTTCCAAAAACATCACACACTCACACAACATTACAATCACATACCAACGCATAATAAAGTCAACCGGTCCATTAAAATCATCACAAAAACTCCCACTAACAGTACTAAAAATATAAAATTGGTGCATCCGTGTGAAATCCAAAATATAATACGTAATTTAAAAAATAAAAAGGCACCTGGGCGAGATTCAATAGATAACATCACAATCAAACAACTTCCATTTAAAGCTTTAGTCTCACTATCTAAAATATTCAACGCATGTTTACTCACCGGGTATTTCCCAGAATACTGGAAAACAGCCAACGTAATTCCCATACTTAAGCCCGATAAAAGCTCAAAAAACCCGGCCAATTATCGACCCATTAGCTTACTTTGCACGCTTTCAAAAATTCTGGAAAAAATAATCTACACACGTTTACTTAAAGTCGTAAATAAGAAATTAATAAATGAACAATTTGGATTTCGCACTGGACATTCCACGACCCAACAACTAACAAGACTAACTGAACACGTAACGAAGAACTTTAATATGAAGAGAAGTACCGGAATGGTATGTCTCGACATAGAAAAGGCCTTCGACACGGTTTGGCACGATGGACTCATTCATAAGCTCCTTATTAACAAAATACCAAACTACCTAATTCTCATCATCAAATCGTACTTAACTCGTAGAAAGCTAGTGGTTAGCGTAAATAATGAATTATCGTCTCCAAAAATAATCGCAGCTGGCGTTCCGCAGGGGAGCTTGCTTGGCCCACTCTTGTTCTCCATATATATAAATGACATACCTATTCCAAAAAACTGTCACATAGCCCTATATGCAGATGATACAGCTTGCTTCACAAGTAGCAAAAAACCAGACACTATTCTTAAAAATCTTGAATTTGCAATTAAAACAATGACTGAACACTTCACTAAGTGGAAAATTCAAATTAATCAAACCAAAACAGACGCCATATTCTTTAGTGTTAGAAAACATAAGCCAAGTTCAGATCTGAAAATCCCCTCTGGAGAAAGTCTGAAATGGCAGTCAGTAATAAAATATTTAGGAGTAACGTTTGATAAAAGAATGAGATGGGCACCTCACATTGAGGCAGCGAAATGCAAGGCGATGCGGGGTATATCCTCAATATATCCAATATTTAATCGCCATAGTTCTTTATCAACGCTAAATAAAATAAAATTATATCGCGCGCTCATATTACCATTATTAACCTATGCTTCACCTGTATGGAATAACGCCTCGAATACTAACCTTTCCAAGCTCCAAGTAATACAAAATAAATCCCTTAAAATAATTTATAATACACCCATATATACTAACCTGAAAAAACTGCATGCTATATATAATATTCCGTTTGTTACAGACATTACTAACAAACTAACCAGTAGATTCTATGAAAGAATCACTAATAACCATACTAACACACTTGTGAAGAGTCTCGGTGATTACAACAAAATGTCTATACCCTTCAGGTATAAACACAGATTACCTAAACACAATCTGCTTTAGGTCATCGACTTTAGATAGTCTTTAATTAATATTATGTATTAGATGTATTATGAACATTTATAAGGATTGTAAATAGGTTTTTGAGCTCTTTTTCCTATTATGCTTTAGATTAACATTAGAATAATATAATACTGTAATTACTAACCAAATTAAATTAAAATTGTAAAATAGAAAATGATCAGTAGATCAGTAGCTATTAAAATAGATATAAGATGTATTGTGAACATAATTTCGTAATAATAAAAAGCATTTAAAAATCAAAAAATCAAAAAAATGCTAAGGTAGACCGTATACTAAAGTGGCACCGTCTAGCCTAACTACCCACATATCCCTACCACGTTATGCAGTCAAATTCTTATACATATGTATATATGTATAACCAGCAGCGTGGTCTAGTGGTGAATGTTGAATTATTTCGTACTTGATGTTACGAGTTCGATTCCCCGCTAAGTCTCGTTGTTGGCCAGACCTTGATTTGTCTAGGTCGATCGTTTATTATCAGAATTTGCCAATTTTTCTGATTTTCTTTGAAACGATTCCGGTAAAATTGGCGTTTCCTTCCCAATTTTCTGTTGCGAACCTTTAGTTATTGTTATAATAATAATAATAATAGCTTTTATTCCAGACGATGAGGAGAATAGTGCAATCCCCAACGCCCATATAAATAATATATAGATAATAAAAAAAAAAGTATTGAAAAATAGTAAACAAAAAATAAATAAATAAATACATAAGTAAACATATAAATATTACTGATAATAAATAATAATAATAATAAATAATAATAATAATAAATAATAATAATAATAAATAATAATAATAATAATTATAATAAATAAATAATAATAAATAAGTCTAATAATAATAAATAATACTAATTTTATGTCTATTCAAGGCGGTCGGTGTAGCAGTTCCATCCATCGAACATACAATGAAGAATGCAAATGAGAAGATGCAGCAGCAAGAAGACAATTATATATTATATCTTAGGTTTCGCCATATTGCTCACCATAGATGTCTCTGTGGTTGTTTATCGAATATAAAATTCGTATTATTACATGAAAGTTATTCATCGTTATTTATTGTATTAATACGATGTTTGAAATATATGTATACTGACCATAGATGTCAGATATTTAGATTTACATATATCTATGTAATAATTATGTGGACCAGGAAGGCGCATTTGGGGTTTACCTGCTAAGCCTTCCTGGTATATTTGTATATATGTATGCAAAATAAAAATAAAATAAATAAAATATGTTGATTCCAAAATTTTAGTGGTGATTGTATGTACAAAAATTCATGTATTGCATATTACAAATAATTTGATGATTATTTCCGAAGGGGTTTGAAATGAATGAATCAACATACAGCAATGTGTAATAAAAACCGTGATTTAGAATACCGCTACTTTTGATTATGTTAAGCAGCTGTATTGTATAGCATATCCTGTCCTGTAAAAATTTACTACATATTGAACTCTCCATACGTGTACTAACGAATCGTTCCGTTTTATTTTCAGGTAGGATGTGCGTGCCCGTGCACCGTTCCACTAAAGGGGCGTGAAGATACGAGATTTGGCAGCAATTTTTACCCAGAAAAGGTAGGTAAAGCGTATTGGATTTTATTTCACTTTTTTTTTCTTCTACTTCCTCACTTTACCTATGGGAGAGGCGTGCGTGGAAGGGAATATTAAAGAGATGGAAAGGAAAAATAGGCACACACACACACACACACACACATACTGCGGATGAAATGAAAAGGCTATTCTTCTTGTTTTCGCCGGTCATGTTATTTGGGAAACATTGAAAACGTAACACGCGCCAAAAGAATAGTATCTTGACCTTATAATATTTGGGAAATTTTAATTAACGTCTGTTCAAATTCAAGGCGCGTACTATTCGTTTCGAAGTACATTTGAATAATCAATGTGCATTTTTGAAAATGATTGCCTTCAATAAGGTTGGATGAATTTTCGATTTTTTTTTGTGATTATTCGGGTCATACGACCGCAAAGTAATTTCATTTGTTCAAGTTTATGATGGTTTATACTATACTTTCATCGCAAATACAAGGATTGTGTATATTTATTTGAATTTTTTCGTGAAGAGCCCACATATTTAAAGGGTTGAAAAAATAGTGGTTCCACTTCCGGTTGACGGATGCTTACCAAATTTTATAAATAACTTGGTGTTAAGCTTAAACTTCTAGATATGAAATTTCGGTTCCGTAAACCAAAAGGTTTTTGAGAAAAACATAAAAAACCTCGATTCTCTGGAGTAAAAGTACTACTTCCGGTTCAGTTAAAAATATTTAAAAAATATGAGGTTTTAAAATTTATAATTTCTATTACATGTAAAAAAAATTCAGTCCGATGCAGTTAACAAGAGTAAACTGCCACTTCCGGTTGACGGACGCTTACCAAATTTTATACATAATTTGGTTATTAAGTTTAAACTTTTAGATATGAAATTTTAGTTTAATAAACCAATAGGTTTCTAAGAACAAACCTCGATTCTCTAGATTAAAAGTACTCCTTCCGGTTCAGTTAAAAATATTTAAAAAATATTAGGTTTTAAAATTTATAATTTCTATTATATGTAAAAAAAAATTCAGTCCGATTCTGTTAGCGGTTTGGGAGATAATTGAATTCAAAAATATAAAAAAGAGGACACCTAAATGTATATATATATATATATATATATATATATAATGAGAGGTATCGTTTCCGGTCAAGTTAAAAATATGAAAAAAAATTACGTCGTGTCGATAAGAACTTTAGTTTCTACTACTTCCGGTTGAGGTAAAAATTATTTATTTATTTATTTATATAGCAAACTGCTAATACATATAACAAAAAATAGCATCAAAAAATTATAAATCATCTTCCACAAAGGTATCCATTAACACCCTTCAAGAAAGCATCAATGTTATTAGAACTTCTAATGCTTTCAGGACGGGCATTATACATTTGAACACCTCTGTGAAAAACACCTCCTGCAGTTTTAGCTTTCTTAACTCTACCTATAATTAATTTATTCCTATTTCTCGTTTTATAATTATGTATATCTCTATTCCTAACTATATGATTATTAAAATATTCGGGTGATAGATTCTTATCTAGCTTATATATAAACTTTAAAGTGCTTACTTTAAGACTATATCTAATGTCCAACCATTTCAATTCATCTACATAACATACTTCTTACATTCTTACGCTTCCTCACATTAAAAATTGCACGCATTGCTCTATTCTGCATTTTCTGCAGTTTATCAATACACAAACCACTAAATAGATTGAGCACTGTAGCACAGTGTACAGTATGAGGCCGTACAATACAATTATATATCAATATTTTACTTTTTATACTTAATAAATTTCTTAACCTACAAATTTAAAAAATATAAATGTATAGAATATATAATTTCTATTTCAATCTGATCTGTTGAGCGGCTTACGAGATAATTTAATTCAAAAAACAAAAATAAAGAGGTTACTTATGTATGTATAAGGATTTTAGTGACTGATACTAAGTTTCAGATCGATAGGATTAACGGTGGTCAAAATATCTCAAAAATACACAGATACACATATTTTTTCTAGACCATGTAAATGTGATGAGTGATCGAATTCGAATTTAATATATTTATAAATTAAATGAGAAATAAAAATTTAGATTACAATAATAATATAAAAATAAAAATAAGAGAGAAAAGTAAGCGAGCAAAATAAATAACGGATTAGAAAATACTAACAATAAGAGATAAAAAATTGAATAGTACAATAAATAAGGTAATAAAAAATAAAACGAAAATATAGAAATAAATGAAAATATAGGAAAAGAATATTATAAATATTACGGGTTTTTACAAATTAAAAAATTGTTATTAGGACAATTCCAAACTTTTATCATGTGAGAAAATTTGATTGATGTTTTCTTAGTATCGATCTCTGATTAGTTTTGATATTATTGCGTAGGGGTGGGTGGAGGATCCAAGTAAAAGGCCAAAGTCGTTTCACAGCATTTATTGGTGATTATGGAGATACACGCACTGGCAGTGCTCCGTCCAGAATGTCTTGATATGGTCTAAGTACCTCCTTATAAAAGACAGGTCGCTCAGGGCATCTTCAACGTCCGGTTACTTCCCCATTGCTTAGTCGCATACTCGGATATGCAGTCCCATGCTTTCGCGTTGTCAGTTCTAAGAACTCCACGGGAATGCGACCGAGTGCCGTTACCGTCGCTAAGTGCATTCGGGGGTCTCTCATTGTTAGCCGACTTGCACTTAAGCCTGGAGATAATCCTCGAAACGGCGGCTCCTTTTAGCATACGCCACAATATTTTCGTATGTTTCAAATTATCGTGTGTTTTATTTTTGGAATTATAATTATAATCGATTCTCCAGATCAGGTTGATTCACCGTGATAATTTTTAATCTACATACACAGAGTACTATAAATACTGTATGTGTCTGTATAGATAGAAACAACACAAATATCTGTACGTACAAAAAGAAAATAAAGTAAAAATCGAATACATTTTTTTCTACATTGTTTGTACAGTCAAACAGCACGTGTCGAAAAACATATCCGTCAAATTTGACAGACAACCTTGAACAATGTGAAGCTGTAAAATATGTCTTTTGTGTGCGATTTTCTCACGTGCAAACTTTTGTCGGAGAGCATAAAGAAGAGTCAAATTTTCCTTTCAAATGTTTTAATAAATAAATTCAACGGACATATGTATGTATGTATATCGTTCTCGGTCGGAATAAAAATAAAAATAAATTGTTTTGCACATTTTTTTAGCCCTTTTCGAACGTTTCCATGTAACGGTTTAGTGGTTCGCTTATCGCACGGGTCCAGGGGTGCGTTAATTTCTTTATAATTCTTCCCCCCTCCCCCCCAACCCCACTAAATCTCACAAATATTTGGCGGGGTGACCTTCCGGCCTCCCCTATATTGTTTCCGAATATCTACAGGTAGGGGAGGAGATGTGGGGGGGTACGAAGGGGTGTCAGGGAAAAGCTCGTAATTAACTGGATAGTGTATGGTGCCGTGCGAGTAAACTTTCACCGCTGTATATTATGTATATAAGTTTAATTAAATTGTTAATATTTTCGTTGAAATTTATCGGAGCTATTGTTATTTTTTTAGTTACTGGAGTTATATGGTCTGGATTTTTTTGCAAAATAATAAAAGCAACCAAGTGTGTGGGAGGTAGGCCAAGCTATAATGGAAATATGTTTAAGCTGCCGGGCTGTAAATATATTGTTTGTATGTAGATATAGTTTTCTGTTCAATATTGTTTACATTAAATGCACTAATATTAAATCGATTTATTTTTAAGTGAACGAATCGAATTTAAATATTAAATATTTTTATTTTATTTTACAAACATAGATATACATATACCAGGAAGGCTCGACAGGAAAACCCCAATGCGCCTTCCTGGACGATTAACTACAAACAATGCAGCATTTTATAATTACATAAATCACTGTATTGCGAGAAGCTGTAGAACACGAAATAATAATTAATGAATTAATTTAATTAAATAATTAATGCATTGAGAAATCTATAGATTTAGATTTTGTGCATAATTTTTACAAATTGTACATACACAGTGACAGTGACAACAGGAAAGATGATTTTTTGCCAATTGCCAATGATCAGATAAAATTGGAAAACCCTGATAAGAAACGATCGACTTGGAGTCACAAATACCCCCGAATCTAATCAGCATTATAGCGGATCGAACCCACTGATCACACTCTACCACTGAGCCATACTGCTGACTATGTATATACTCGTATGTTACAGTGAAACTGTAACATACTGTCACAAGTGAGAATATGATTTCACTGACTTGTGAAGCAGTCGTTGCAATAGAAATACAAATTCAATTCTCAATGTCAGTGAATTTGTAATTCGAATTACAACGTACTACCAACCCTAACAACCTAATCTTAAATAAATAAAACCAACCCTAACGTAACCTAACATTAAACTAACCATAACTTAACCTAACCTATCCTAACGCTAAACAAATAAAACTATTCCCTAACTTAACTCTTTGAAGCATAGAGGTATCAAAAATGGCCCATCTTTTTTTATCTTTTGCTGCATGGTGGGATTATACCACTTCGAAAAATTAAAACTATTTAAAGCACAAAGGTTTATATTATGTCCCACTAACTAACTAAAAAAAAATTTTTTATTTAAATTTTTTTCTGTGCAACACGTGACTTTTTTTTGTTTCAAATCTCGTGCCGCAAAGACCTAACCTAACCTAACCTTCAATAAGTGTTGGTTGCTAAGATATTATGGTGTGTTTGTTTCTGCATCCACTCCCATGCATGCGGCATCAAAAAAAGCCAAATCGAAACAGATAGTGAACTATGAGGAGAGTGGGAATGGACAAGAGCGGGGTTGTGGGGATTCCTAATTTTGGTAATAGTATGTACAAAATAATTATTATGTAAATTATGTAAGTAAGTAATTAAAAAAATAATAATTATCTCTTTCAATTTTTTTTCAAAATCACCTGTTGGATATCAACGGGTATGACACTAGTAAATCAGTAACGAATTGAAACGGCAATTTTTGCGCTTCAATCGCTATCTACAAACAAACAAATGGCCAAAATTTTGGAAAATTTGCATTTGTTTATATTTTAAATTGTGCTAAAATCAACCGTGAAATTGACTGAAATATTTTGTGTTACTTACACAAGTAAAATAGCGAATAAAGTTGAGTTGAGCTATATTTTAAATGTAATGTACAACATGAATGTTTATTCTGTTGTATCTCAACTTTGCCTTTTTATGTTTTTTGCGTGCGCATTGTTTCGGTTTAATAATTATTTTTGTGATGATGTTGTTAAGTCTATTTATTCAATGAGTTTGTTTTGAGAGGAATACGAAATTTCCTTGTTACATTTAACTGAACGAAAACAAATAGATTTATTTTTATACATCGTCGTGTTTTGTTTGCGATTATTATTTTTGTACTGTATAAATTTAATAAAATTAAAATCTTCCATCCGTATATTTTTTGGATATATTATATAGGTAAACATACATATGTACATATGTATGTGCACCAACAGCGTGGTCTAGTGGTGAGTGTTGTATTCTTTCGTGCAAGGTGTCACTGGTTCAATTCCCACTAGAGTCTTGTTGTTGGCCAGACCTTGGTTTGTCGAGGTCGATCGTTTCTTATCAGAATTTGCCAATTTTTCTGATTTTCATTGGAACGGTTCCTGTAAAATTGGCTTTCCCTCTCCAAATTTCTTGAGTTATTGTTATATCTCAGGTTTCGCCAGATTTCTCTCCATAGATGTCTCTGTGGATGTTTATTGAATGTAAAATTCGTATTGTAAGATGAAAAATGTTATTGATCGTATTGTATACGATGTTTGTAATGTCTGACCATAGATGTCAGGTATTATTTCGATTTATGTAATAATTATGTATTTAATATATGTATATATAATTTCTTGAGTCTAAATGTGTTTAGTTCACTCGCCGTTTTGGAGCAATCTGTTAGGCGAGTGTGCATGATTAATTGAAAAAAAAATTAAAAAAATGTACATGCATACATAAAATAGGTATTTTTGTTTACTGTGCACTTTTTACTAGTATTTATATCAATATTTGTATGGCTTATTTTAAATTCAATTTCACGAAGAAAATAAACCCAATGAAAAGGCCAGTTGAAAAATAAAAGTTTTTTGACAAAAACAAAATTTTATTTAATCTTCCTTTAGAAAACTTTGGTTGTTTGTTAATGTGAAATAAAAGCAAAAGTTACGCAATTACGCTTCGTTATGTTTTCGAAATCGTACAATTTGTGTATGTACATACATATGTATGCGAGGACAATACAATGCAAAGCATTCGTTGTAAAGTTTTTAATTGGAAACAGCATTGAGTGTAACAACCGTTACTTATGGTGGCCATTCACGAAGAGATTTGCCTGCAAACAAATCTCTAGTAACTTATCAGTCAACAACTAAGATACATATTTGCTGTATGCACGGTAGAATGAATTGCATGTATGCGTCACGATTCGCTGCAACAATGAAACATTGCATTAAATTAAATTGGGACAAAGCTCAAAACTCAACCTTTTATATTTCTCCAGCGAAATATAAAAGGTTAAGTGGACTTTTGCCACTTTCAATACATCTTATATATATTTTAATACCTATTGATCATTTTCTGTTTTAAAATTTTAATTTAATTTTGTTAGAATCATAGTATTATATTATTCTAATGTTAATGTACAGCATAATAGGAAAAATAGTTCAAAAACCTATTAACAATGCTTATAATTGCTCATAAGACATCTAATATTAATTAAAGACTCTCTAAAGTCGACGATCTAAAGCAGATTGTGTTTAGGTGATCTGTGTTTATACCTGATGGGTATAGACATTTTGTTGTAATCACCGAGACTCTTCACAAGTGTGTTTCTATGGTTATTAGTGATTCCGTCATAGAATCTACTGGTTAGTTTGTTAGTAATGTCTGTAACTAATGGAATATTATTCATGGCATGTAGTTTTTTCAAGTTAGTATATATGGGTGTGTCATAAATTATTTTTAGGGATTTATGTTGTATTATTTGGAGCTTGGAAAGGTTAGTATTCGAGGCGTTATTCCATACAGATGAAGCATAGGTTAATAATGGTAATATTAGCGTGAATAAAGAATTGCAGACGAACGGTTTGAATAAAAAACAATTTATTTTAATATTCGGTACAAGAGTTGATTACGGACTGACTTAAATTCTAACAATATTGAGTTTATATACTCTTTAGCAAACAATGAATGTGTTGATGACACGTGTTGTACAATCTTGGTTAGTCGGTGCATGGGTGTGGTGGATATAATAGTGTTATTCATAATCAATGTGTGTCAGTAATCAATAATCAGTAATTCATACGTGTGTCATTAATCAATGGTGCATTTTTAAATTAGGTGTGTCTTATCTCTACTGGTTAGTCGTTTGTTCTTTATATTAATCATGTGACAACGAAGGAGTCATATGATAGCGTCGTAGAAATGACGAATTTGCGAGTACATGAGTACAATGGTAGAGGATTATCTTCAACCTTTAACTCGTGCGATATAATTTTATTTTATTTTGAGTTAATAAAGAACTATGGCGATTAAATATTGGGTATATTGAGAATATACCCCGCATCGCCTTGCATTTCGCTGTCTAAATGTGAGGTGCCCATCTCAATCTATTATATAACGGCTCATATACTTGTATGTACATATATGTGAATAAATACCTTAGCATGCGATGTAAAATCTAGAATTTTAGCTGAATGGTGTCCGTCAAAATTAAAATAAAAATGGGCAAATTGATGTATAGGTACAATATACATATGCGGAATTTGATACAAGATTACAGACGAAACTGGATTTTCTTAGGTCGTATTGATTGCGCAATTTTATATTTAAGTATTCAGGCGCGCGAAGGACGACCACATCTTTGCCATACCTAATTGTGAAAGTTCCACGGCTATTACTATTGATTAAAAGCGTTTTCAGTCGGAGAGAAACTTTTCCAACACATGCGAAGGGTCGGCAAACTTTCCCGCCCCTCGACCCGTTCCCGAAAGGCGAGACTTAGCGAGTCGCTTGAATCGCTCGAGTCGATACAATTGAATTTGCCGTTTCCGTCAATATTGACGGCTGGTTGGGAAGTTTGTTAGACGGGACCGATATCGTCGTCTTGCTGGGTCTATTATCTGTCCGATTAGTGGTGTATCCGTCAATTTTGACGGCAGATTTTGAGCGCGAATGTGTGTGTAGTTTGAAAGGTAACTGCTCGATTGTATTGCCTTGCTTTTGACATACGGTATGCATGGTTGAGTGATGTCCAGTAAATTACTCAAATGTCACAATGGAAATATTGATTTCGAGAAATTGACATAGAAACATAGTAGTATATAATATATCTATTTAATTAATTAACGTATATATAATTAGTTTTGGTGATGGATAAGTTTGTTTGCTCTTAGAATGAAGTTTTCGAATGTTTTTACGATATTGCTTTTGTTAATGAAAATGTTGAACGATTCGCGAGTTTTGATTGTGTTAAGTGTTTGGAAATTTTTCGGTGCGAAAGTTTTGTGTTAATCTTGAGATTGCTTGTTCTTTGATTGGTTTTTGGACGGTGTCAATCGTTCTAAATTAAAGAATGAATAATTTCGTTGAAAGCAATTACTACGCCTAAATTTTACTGAAAAATAATAATACTACAATGACTGTTAAACAAATAATTTAATAACAAAATTAAAAATTAATTTTCAAAGCTATTATTATTAGTATACGTTTAAATAGTTATTTAATTGAACACTTTTGTGGTATTGTTTTCTATGGTCATGACAAGGGTAGTGTATATAGTGGATAGAATGAAGAGATTGAAATGAGAATGGGCTGGCCACGTAGATGGAGGTGGAGAAAATAAGTGCTAGAAAGGTACCCGATAGAATGCAAAAGGGTTAAAGGAAGGCCACGGGGAAGATGGGTAGATGAAATTAGGAAAATGTGTGGGGTGAGATGGACGAGAGTTGTGCAAAACAGAGACGAGTGGAAGCGTGTTGGAGAGGCCTTCATCCAGCAGTGGATGGTGAATTTCTGTAGATTTATTTACAGTAGATGATGATGTATCTACATATACAAACGTATACTTGAAATGCCTAGCAGGTAAACCCCAATGCGCCTTTCTAGCCAAATACTAATATCGATAGCTATCACACATAGACTGTGATTGCTATATTTATTTATTTATTTATTAATAGTTTTGGACCATTGTGGCATTACAGGAAGAACCTAATGCGCCACAATGGCCTACATTTGATAAATATATAAAAACAAGTAAAATTAGTAAAAAGCAGAAAAATTAAAAAGCAGAAAACATGGTAAAATAAAATAATAAAAAAGTAACAAAAGGAAAATAATACGTCAGAAAAAAAAAATGAACAAATGTGTAAAAATCAAAAATAAAATCCAAAAATCACATTCTTTGTTTATATTGAACAAAATTAAAATAGTACATAAAAATGTACAAAGGAGAAAGAAAAAGTAAAATAAAATAAAGCAAAATATGAATAAAAAATAAAATCACAGCGAGGCCCAAATGGAAGAGAGTAGATTAAGATTCCACTCATATATCACATTAAAATTATGAAAGTAATGATGAGCGCAGGTTACCAGATAAAAATGTTAAAATAATATCCGATAATCTACGCTCACCGAGGTGGAAAATATCGCATTCAGGGACGGCAGCAACGATTTCATTGAGAAGTCGAATAGCTCTTGGTATAGGAGCCATTCAAAAAAGAACTGTGCGAGCAGGAGGTATAACCATTAAATGATGATATCTACCACGCACATAATTATTAGGTACATAAAGTGCCAACTGTTCCAGCAACAACGGGCATGTCGTATTACCACGCAGTAGCTGGAGAACAAAACGAATTAACGAGAAATATCTCCGAAGTTAAAGAGAATTATACCCAAACAAAAGGAAAGGAGTAGGATAGAGATATGGGTAATACCCAAACTCTTTCTCATATAGAAAACGAAGAAATGCTTTTTGCGCTTTTTCGATAATAAGAGAGTAGTTTGTTTCATGCGGATTCCACACAATCGCATTATACTCTAGCTTACTTCTAACAAGCGAGTTGAAAAGCAAGCGAGAAGACATGGGGTTGGAGAATAACCTAGCATATCTCAAGACAAATCCAAGTCGACGAAAATATATAATGGAATGGCCTCACTTTGAGGCCACTCTCTTATTATTATTATTATTTATTACTACTAATATTATTTATTATTTATTATTCTTCTTATTATTATTATTATTGAGAAATCAACAAATTTAGAGAATATCATATACTACAATTTCCGCAAAAGACAGGAAAGGTTGCTGATTTGGTGTAACCATTTCAATTGAGATAAATTGGCAAATTCAGATAAATATATGATCGGCCTGGAGTCATATATCTAAGGTTTCGCCAGCAAGCACTGGATCAAGGAACGAACCTATGACTACTCAGTTGAAAGCATTATACGTTGACGATGACAATGTAGCTGGTTGTTTTATTACATGTACTTAAAATACATGTTATAAATACACTGATTTTAATTATGTGAATGTACCAGCTTTAAAAATAAATTAAGCCATTACATAAAATTAATCTACTTTTGGTATTTGTGATAGTATCAAATCGCGCATTAATTAATTAGTGTTATCGCGGATGTATTGAGTTGTGAAACCTTTGTAACAATGTATTTTTTAAAGTGCGTGTTCGTCAACGCACAAATCTATCGAGATTTACACTTTCGTTAATCTTTAACGGCCGTTAAATTTCGCGCTAATTAGTCGGCGCGGCCATTTTGTCCACACGCACCCACTCGCAATGATGGCCGAATTTAATATTTAAAGTTGTGTACACGCCGTGTCGTACCCCACTGTGCGGAATTCGCGAATTGTTTCTTGGTTATTTAGTGCTTCGTGTGTTTGCGAAAGCCCCCCTTGGCTCCAAAATGGGTCACCGAGAATGCTTAGACGTATGCGATATATGTATATTTAAGTGTGGCTGTGAAGGTGGTTTCTCTCTAGCAGGGTCTCTCTGGAGTTGGCTCGGTGTGTTGCCTGCATTAGTTTTACTCGACTTGGTTCGATGTGAGAAGCGGGCTTTTGAAGTTTTAACAACGCCTCGTGGAATAGGAATATTTTGGTGGGTAGTAAATTTTCTTGTACCATTCACCATCCTGACACAAATGTGTAGGTACATATGTACATATGGTAGGTGGTTTCACTGAAATGTGACTGAAAGTATTGTATTTTAATTTTCTTATAGGGTTTTTATTAGTTTTATTTCGCCTTTTGGTCTAAAACTATTTCCTACATTATTCCGATCGGTTTGAAACTTTTCCATTTTGCACGGTTTGGTCACCGATAGAATTTTGAATTGATTCCGCTAGTTCGATGGTGAAAAATAATCGCAATAAATACGTTTAACCCTCCCTCACCGAACTGGGGTATATAAGTGCCCCAATTTTTATGTTTTTCGTAATAAATATGTGGTTTTCAAAGCTTCATATATTGCTTGTATTCCTAGAATGAACTACAAGAAATTTATTTTAATAGATTTTGTATGATTTAATTATCTCGCAGATAAAACCGACTGAGGATATATACAGTGAAATGTCAGATCTGACACATTTGGCCAAAAATCAATATATATATATATATATATATATATATATATATATATATATATATATATATATATATATATCGTGTATTACATTACATGAAGCTAGACGCCAAATTTGAAATTTATATATAAATATGAGAGTTAAAACTATAAATATTTAAATATTAGAGATAACGAGAACCTACAGAGCAAATTTTATAAAATATAGAGTAAATTATAGGCGTTTAAACAATTAAAATCTTATATGGCCATATCAAGGTGGACAGGTTGGAAGACACGGGACGAACGCTTATTAAACGTCAGGAAGGTTTACGGGCCCCGTTTTTAAAACGCGTTGTAAACGATATTTTATCTCCAACGTAATGGCAGACGATACATTAACGTATATTGATGACCGAAATGAGCAATATGGCAAAGTATGAAAACGATCGGATAAGAGATAAAAATGACCACTAACACGAAAGCCACGTGAAACGTAAAGGAGGTATGTAAAAAGGGGTACATCGTAAAAAAATACATTTATTTATTTATTTATTCTAAACAGACCATTGTGGCATAACAGGAATTCCTAAAGCGCCACAATGGTCAAAAATTTATACATATCTACGTTCCAAATTATGATTTAAAGGCGGTAGCGATGAGTCATGTTTTTACAAACCTCTTTGGCTTTTAAAAAAAATTTGGCTCTTATCCGATCGTTTTCATACTTTGCCATTTTGCTCGGTTTGGTCATCAATATAAGTGGAAGTGTCATTCGCCATTATGATGGTGAAAAAATATCGTAATAGACACGTTTGAAAATACTCCGTCATATTTATTGTCCGAATTGATCGTTCAGACTGTTCGTCCAGTTTGTTGGTTTTAGCCTCTTCTTACTTTATATCCCTTCTCGCTGCCATCTCACTATGTCAGATTTTAATTGTTTAAACGCCTATAACTTTTTCTTTTTTCACTCTATATTTTTGACTGTTCGCTTGCATATTCTTGTTGATTGATCGATGAATCAATGCGAGAGAAAGAGACAGATATTGTTTTCGTCGCTTTTGACGCGTAGCTATTCAGTCATGCAGTCGTCTGTTGGCCTTACCTATGTGCGTTTGCGTGTCGATGCTTGTCGTTATTTTTTAATACAAAAATAGTCAAAAACATGCTATAGGACTAAAACTTTTTTATGTTGATGTATAAGATGATTAATAAAATATATATATTGAACCCATTTGTATTAAGAAAAGCTGTATTTTGATTAAAAAATACTGGGGTCTTACTTGACCCCGGTTTGGGACACTTTTTTTTCGGGACACCGGTCCTTTAAAGGTTAAGAATCCAAAAAATTTGGAAACGATAACAGCTCAATTCAGCCAGTGGCCAGTAGCCTTATATGTTTGACTTTCCGCTACCCACTCGATTTGTCTTAAACGCCTATAACTTTATCTTATTCACACTATTCATAATAATTTAAAATATAAAATCTTTAGGTTTTTTGATTCGTTTCTTAATTTAATATATTTATTTATTAATTTCGGAAAAATTACAGTTTTAATAACAAAAATCGATGAAATATAATTATTTAACAGATAAATAATTCATAAAAATTTTCACATATATATGTAGATAATTTGGATGCTAATGTTGCGTAGGGGTGGGTGTAGGATCCAAATAAAAGGCCAAAGTCGCTTCAAAGCATTTATTGGGTGATTCAGGAGATCCACGCACTGCCCGTGCTCCATCTAGAATGCCTTGGTATGGCTTGGTATAAAGGGCAGGTCGCTCAGTGCGTCTTCATCGACACGTTTGTTTAACTATTGTTATAGTCACGTACCAAATATGCAGTCCCACAGTTCTGAGAACTCTAGCCGGGATGCTACTCGGCCTAATCCGAGGTTCTCCGTTGTTGCTCTTGTCACTAATTGTAAAAACCACAAATATTTTACAATTAGTGTTGATTAAAGAATGTAATCGGCATTTGAAGTAAAATACGTTGTTTTTTCATTTTTAACAATTTATTTTGATATGCGGACTGTTCATCAAAGGATGATTAATTCATGGACTATTCATAAACGGACTGTTCATCGCTAATTATGTCAGAATTGATAATACCAACATGCATGTTTTTTTGATGGACAGATATTGAATGCGCCCAGATACTTTATTTTGTTGTAGATTGCTGGTTTGGAAATGAAAAATAGTCTCTGAAAATTTGAATAATTTAAAATGATGACTATTAATTTTTAATTAATTCAGTGTGTGTGTATAATTTTATAGTTAATTTTTAATGCATTGGAGTTGAAGATTTCAAATAAATTTTACATTTATATAAAGATGAGTGGATATAAATTGTGTCTAAGTACTTAAAAACTCTATTTGTGTTTGGAAAAATCAAAGTTTGCCACGAAATTTTCGTTTTTGTTGAGTAAGCTCTAATTGCGGGTAGTTTAATGTTACTTTTACATATAAAGCTTAGAGATTTTCTCGTTGCGAAATCAAGTCAATGGATAAATATTATATAAAAGCAAATACAAATTTCAAATACATTAGATACTATGCCTATACATGCGTGTATGTCTAACCGATTTCGATACAAACTTTACGTTGTAATGAAAGGAAATATAATATTGTTACGAACACCGCGGATTAAGCGAATAGAATTCCAGAGACTGTGTGACAGTTCAAGGATTATCTGTTAACGGATTAACTAAGTGCACACCGTGCGACCGGGATAATTGGTTTCAAGGATTATATCTAGACTCTAAGTGCATATAGGCTAAACAATGACCGTTATTAATCCCTTCGCAGAACTGACCCATACCGTGGGAAGACATATCCGAATACGTGACTATACAATAGGTAAATAGATTAGACGTCCTGAGAGATCTACCCTTTATAAGGCAGTACGTAGGCGATATCATGTCATTCTGGACTGAGCACTGCCAGTGCGTGTATCTCCTTAATCATCAATAAATGCTGTGAAACGACTGTTGGCCTTTTACTTGGATCCTCCACCCACCCCTACGCAACAATATAGTTTTGAACATTATAAATCGGTGACGCAAGAGAGATTGATGGAAACACTTTATGCCGACAATAAAGAGCCATTCATCTCTTCGTGCGTGAGAGAGGTATTTGAATTTTAATTAAAGTCCTCGCAAAGGGCGAAAGCTTTATGAAAGTTCAGCGAAAAGTGTCAATACGGGGACACTGAGAGTGCGAACATACCCTTATTTGAGTAAGTTCTGTGTAATAACAAAGTTGTAATTTGTTTTTGAACGTTTAAACTAAAAGAAAGTTTACACTATTGGCAATGAAAAAAAAATATCGTGTATTTTTCGATACAAACTACAGAAGAAAAACTTCATTATGCGAAATCTATAAACTAGATAAAAATATTATTAAAAAATAATATCTGCATTTATTTGACAGATCCCCATTGATCGGTTTTGATTTATGCATTCGTATATATAATATAACAGATATTCATCACGATTGTATTATATTCAAAATAAGTGCATACTTTTATATATCGAGATGTATTATTTTATGATGATTACTTTGGGAAAAAACCAGTGAGCCGGAAATATGTACATATTTATTTATGGTAATGTAATATTCGTATTTACGAAAGAAAGTCCCGTAATAGCGGTGTTTATTCGTCGTATTGTTTGGTGTAATAGTGGACCAGTTCTGATCCAGTGATCCAGTTTTATCACCGCCGCTATTTATTAGGATGTTGACGCACTTTCTTCTGTATATGTTATACGGGGTCCAAATTTATTTCTTAAATAGATTTGTTTATTAAGATCATTTACGGGATTTTACATGTAATTTGTATAAATTTGACTCAATATTATAACTTATTACTGTTGCTAGAAAGCTTCAAGCTTGATCTATATATGTATGCAAGTGTCGATTTATACGGAATTTCAATGCAATATATTATATTTTGAGTTAATGTGTGGCGAAAAGATGTGGTTGTACGTCGAGCGATTAGGTTTGGCGAATTGGATTATTTGAGTGTTTCGTTTCGTCGAATGTGCAAAAAGTTACGAGAACGTGTCTGCAAATGGAAAATTTAATCTGTTGTTTACGATCTTGCCGCAGAACCACTTTTCCTTCAGGTGTCTGTAAACATTTGAACGGCCTGAAAGTTGCTCGTGCCGCAAGTAAATATTGTTTCGCATGGTTGATATATATTTTCGAAGGGTTTCGGATTCCGTTACCAAGGGGCTTATGTGCTTTTCGTGGTGAAAAGTTCACAATTTGAATATTAATTTATGGTTTAAAATAAAATTGTGTCCAAAAGAAGACAATTTTCATATATGTAATACCTCATACAAAAGTATGAAATATTTTATTATGTATTTTTTTTCTTTTCTGAAGTAAAGTCTTACTAATAATACGTCTACTAAAATAAAATAATAGCTCTGAAAATGAGGAATGAATATAGTGATTACCACAGCAAATTAAAACTTTCCAACTAGAACAAAACTTTAGGGTATTATTATCGAGTAGTGCTTCAATAAATGTTCGTATAATTGTTCCATTTCAATACGAAGTTTCTACAGATGTTTTTGGAAATTATTTAGTATGTATTTTCAATTACGAATAATATATGTTATCTTTGAATAGTTGGAAACTTTACAAACTACATGCTGATTTTTTTTTGAACTTCTACTGAGAAGTGGTATCATTTAACAAATTAGTTTATCAACCTTTTTCTTATTGGAATTGAAAACCTTCTACTTTAATTTTGAAAAAAATATATTTTAAAATTTAAGTGAAGGTTGTATCGTATTGTTTATTTAATTTTTAAATCCAATTTTATTTGAAGAAACGTTTTGACAACAAATTTATCGTCAAAACTATATAATATGTAATTTTTATATGGATGAAGAAATAACAGTGTAATATATGTAAACCAGGGTTTCTTAAACTTTGAGCTGCGACACAAATTTATTGTTACTACCTACACAGATAAAGTATTTATGTATATAGTGAATGTACCTATTAGTGAAGTAAAAATATATATTAGAGCCTATAATGCAAATTTTATAAGATATAGCATGAAAAAGATAAAGTTATAGGCGTTTAAGCAATTAAAATCTGTCAAAAAGAGTGCCATTAAAAATTACTAGCCACTAAAAATCATCGTCTCTAAAATTTTTGCATTCTTAAACGTTTTTATTACGATTAATTTTCACCATAGAACAATCGGAAGGGATTAAAATTTCTATCGGTGACCAAACCGCGCAAAATGACAAAGTTTCAAACTGATCGGCAGAATGTAGGAATATTGCGTGAAATATTAGCGAAGTAAAATATTCAGAATAGCCTTGTAGAAATGAATAATAAGCCGTTCGAAGAATTCACTTTCAATCGAACAATCTTGATTTGGTATCGTATCTCAAAAGTATTTTTTTGTTGAAAATATTACGTGATTAATAGGTTGATGTTTTATAAGGAATTGTAAATTTAAAATATATTGCTATTTTCGGATGGTATTTTTTGACAAATATTTGTTTATTTAAAGTTTGAACCATTGTAACATTACAGGAATTCCTAATGCGCCACAATGGTCAAAAATATAACAGAAAAGAAAAGAAAAAAAATAATAACAAAAGAAATTAGACAACAAAAACAAAGCATATATGTATATACACAAACAACTTATAATAATAATAATTACAAATTATAAAAAACAACAAAGAAGGGAATGTCTTATAAAAGAAAAATAAATATAAAAATATATATGTATAAATACGGACAAAAATACATTTATACATAATAGCAATTATAATAGGAGACACGTAAAAATATCAAATATAAAATATAACATAAGGAATGCCTTGCACCTAGAGCCAGTTCCAATAAATAAGAACCAACTGCAAATACAAAACATCCCTGTGAGGCCCAAATGGAAGAGAGTTAATCAAAATTCCACTCATAAATCACAATCAACCATGAAAACAATGATGAGCGCAGACTACCAGATAAATGGGTAGTGAACAGTCAAGCAGTCAATGACTGTTAATATTAAATACATATTAGATCGTCAAGTCAAATTAAAATGTTGTTACTTGTGAATATTGAATTCTTCAGAGCTTTTCTTATGTACTATTTAGAATTGCAATTTAAATGTACATTTGTAAAAGCTCTATATGATGGATCTACGTTGACTTTTTTTGTACATATTTTATATATACATATGTAGGTAAATGTAATATGTATTGTGGGTTTATGAGTCATGGCAACAGAGTGTATTGAAATAAAATATACGTATTATATTAATATAGTCGTGAGTAAATGTTGTAACACAGTCTCGTTCACACTGGAGCGTACTTAACAAGTTTGACACGACAAAAGGACAACTCGTTCGTTTTCTATGAAAAAGCCAAGTCTGCCCCATAATGAATAATTCAGTCACTTTTAATGAAAAAAAGTTTTTTCCTAACTCTCTCCTACCGACCAATTTTCCCTTTTTTTTCGCTTCGGTTCAATTTCACGGTGGAAAACATCGTCGGAAATTTTCCGATCATCGCACGTTCACATGAAACCAGACATGTATGCTCATATGTATGTGTACGTTGAGTTATTTATTTTAATATATATTTTGTTAATATTTTAATAATTTGAAAGGAATATACGTGGGTTTATTTTGAGCGTTGAAAAGTGTACGATGTTTAATTGGAAAGACCGTAAGCCGATTTTCAACGAAGCGTTCCAATTACAGGATGCCTTAGATGTTGCGATTTGTCAGGGCGAAATTTTATTCAATAAGAATATATTTACACAAAAGAAAATTTATAAAATATAATTTGCAATAAATAAGCTTTGATTTTATTTAAATTTTGAATCAAATTGAAATTGTAAGTCTATTTAAATTTCGATTTAAAGTGTCGCCATTCGTGTGATGCGTGCCGTTTTCGATATCAATTTGGAACGATTCGAATCGATGTATTTAATTTATGGATTTTTTTCGTTCATATATTTTCATGTGACGCAATATCGAGGGTGATCTTACATTTATGTTTTGGATTTTCTGAAGTGTAAACTAAATTGATACAGGATGTATGTTATGTCACTGTTATACCTGTGTAACTGTTGTTTAGGAAAATTTGATTATTTCGACTATTCGTTTCGTCACTCTTGCACTAAAGTGCCAAATCTTAACACATTATACTATCACCAAATATGTAAGTCATCAAACAATAGTTTTATGCCATTTGAAGTTCAGAATCTTAAATGAAGTCGATGTAGATATGTATATGAATGATGTTGTGTTGCATTTTTGTGCACGCGATTGTCATAAATCGAACCTACAATAATAATTTTAGATTTTCGTTCATATTATACGTTTTATAAGAAAAATTTTCAACGGAATCCTTGGACAACCTTTATAAACGTGTATGCATTTTGTAATGAATCGAACATTTTCCAATACGCGTGCGATGAAAGGTACATACATATATGTATGTTTCTGTATTATGGTTCACTGGAAAAGCTCAAATGAACCGTGTCTGTACAATTGTATCGTCACGCCTCTTCTCTCGATCGAAAATATCTACGAGTGTGTTTCATGAGGTACGTTTTCTTTTCTTTCTTTTTTTTTCTATGCTTTCGGATCGTATCTCTTCAATAAAGTCGTCACATACTCGATTGGAATTGGGTCTAAATTGAATCCTAGCTTTTTAGGAAGGCTCAATATTCAGTGCTGATTTGAATTTATTAGATTTCGAAGAATATTTTAGGCACTTTGCGTTTTCCATGTTAAAATGAAAAAAAAATCACCGTGACTTTTACATGCAACTGTTTTGTATTTAAGTATGTTTGGTATAATAACATAATTACTAATCGAAATTCTTTAAAATGTTTGCTATTATCATATATGTGTTACGCCGAATCCATGAAATTGTCTATTACAAGCATTCGGCAAGAGAATTGCCGAATGCGTGAAAAATGCAAGCCCGTTGCCCAGTTCACGGATTCCGTAAATTCTTTGCCGAATGCGTGAACTGGACAGCGTGTTATATTATAACCAAGTGTCAAAGTGACAGCTGAATAAGAATGTTAAATTTAGTTTAATTTACATATTATTATGTATAATATGACAACATACATATGTTTCACTGTTAAAATATTGATCAAAATGTATAAAAATGGCATTAATTTATGTATAAGTCATATGAGATGATCGAAACATATGTATGTAGTCATATTATACATAATAATATGTAAATTAAAATAAATTAAACATCCTCATTCAGCTGTCACTTTGACACTTGTCCAGTTCTAAAAAACAACATCAGAGCACTGCTGTCTATTTGCCGACTCCATGCTTTGAGCAGACAAATTCTTGCCGAATACACGCATTCGCCAAAAAATTTGCCAAATCCGTGAACTGGGCAACATGCTTGCATTTTTCACGCATTCGGCAATTCTATTGCCGAATGCGTGTAAAAGACAATTTCACGGATTCGGTGTAACATATGTACATACATATTGATTAAAAAAAATCGTATTATATTGGATTCAACGTATCTCTCAAATCGTTGTATTGTAATTTGAAGGTTTTATCCTTAGTTGAAAATATTATATTCACATAAAATATGATACACTTTTGATACATACATATGTATGTATGTTCAACGGAATTTTGTTCGTTTTTCCGGCTTAGCGCATCAATAAAGCTCGGTTTTTGCACCGCGAACTTTTCATAAAAAAGCCTTTTCAGTAGAAAACTGAAAAATTTCTCGCATTTTGCATTCATCTACGTTCTGTTTCGCTTCACCTTCCTCGTCCTCCTCCTCTTTGAAAAAGTTTCCCTTTTCCTTCCCCTCGGTCGTAAATCACTTGAACTCTCCGCTAAGTGTTGTGCCATTTGTCTTTATCACAATGAAATTATATAAATGTTAAGTTGATGTTTTATTATTTTTTTATTTTATTTTTCGCCGAGAGCAAAAATTAAACTCAGATTTTGATTCATAATTGGACGAGTTGAAATGGCCGAGAGTGCACGGCAGTCGAGCGAAAAATGTATCTCAGCTCTGAAAAAGCATGTTTTTTTCAGTACCTTTTATATATGCATACACATATACATATGTACATATACATATATGAGTATATGATTCGTTAAATTAAATACACGGAAGGAAAAACTTCAGATATATACTTGAAAACCCATGAGGATTTGTTGACGCGGTATATTTTTTCATTTCAATGCACATCAAATACATACATACATATATGTATGTATATATTTTATTATATTACATAGGAATTTATTTGTTAGGATTTCCTCATATTGTTTTATTTATTTATTAATTTAAAGTTTGGACCATTGTAGCATTATAGGAATTCCTAATGCGCCACAATGGTCAAAAATATAACAGAAAAGAAAAGAAACAAAATAATAACTAAATAAATTAGACATAACAAAAACAAAACATATATGTATATATACAAACAACTAATAATAATTACAAATTATAAAAAAACAACAAATAAAGGAGGTTTGTAAAAAGGGAATGTCTTATAAAAGAAAAATTAATATAAAAATACATATGTTTATACACAGATAAAAATACATTTATACATAATCATAAAAGTACATGTATACATAATCATAAAAGTACATTTATACATAATCAGCCAGTTCCAATAAATAATAACCCACTGCAAATACAAAACATCCCTGTGAGGCCCAAATGGAAGAGAGTAAATCAAAATTCCTCTCATAAATCACAATCAATCATGAAAACAATGATGAGCGCAGACTACCAGATAAATGGGTTGTATACTATAAAAGTTGCTTTAACGATTTATATACCGTTGGATAAACGAGACATGTTGCTTTATAACAATATGTAAAATGGTTCGATTGTGTGAGTGAAAAAAATGGCTTAAGTGATTTTGGAAGGATGTCGAGGGATGAGTCTGGATCAATTGCGTCAGTGTGACTTGAGATACAGAATAAATGTCTCAATCTGTTGCTATTTGTATTATATATTATATAATACTTCTTATTTGTGAGTAAATTTTTGAGATAGAATATCGGAGTATGACACAGTCGTGACAATCTATAACGATAATAAACGAATGGATGAACGTTAAATCTACATATATTAGTGACCGATAATTGTAGAATATGTATGTATGTATATAAATATGTAAGGAAAATATTATACATTAAGGCAGGGTTTCCCAAACTATGTTAGGCGGAACACCAGTGTTTCACTCGACTTGAATAGGTGTTCCGCGATAATTTAGAAAGGTTTTATACACTGCAACACATTGAAAGAGATTCTACACATATGATAAAAGTAATATATTTATATATATATTTCTATATTGACGATGGGGATTGCACTATTCCTTCTAAATTAAATTTAATTGATTTAATTAGTGACTCTGATTTGAAACAATAATTTGTATATAAAATTATTATTTTGAATAAAAATACCAATAATTTTATTTTACTACCGCCATCTATGGATAAAATTAATGACTATGAAACGTCACTGAGATTAAAAATTTTCGATCTTGAAACGCTTCTTAAATGATATTTTATATCTATTGTAATGGCGGAGGATCCATTTACATATATTGATGATCAAAATGAGCAATATGGAGAAGTATGAAAACGATCGGATAAGAGGCAAACTTTTTCCTGAATTGTAATTTTTTTTGATTTTGAAATGCTTTTTATTATTGTGAAATTATGTTCACAATACAACATAATAGATACTGATCTACTGATCATTTTCTATTTTACAATTTTATTTTATTTGGTTAGTAATCATAGTATTATATTATTCTAATGTTAGTGTACAGCATAATATAAAAAATAGCTCAAAAAACTATTTATAATCGTAAGTGAAACGTAAAGGAGGTGTGTATGTAAAAATACAAAGATCAGCCTTGAAATGATTTCTGTTTGTCAGAAGAGTGCCCCATTTTTACATACCTCCTTTTAACTTCACTTACGATTACAATTCAGGAAAAAGTTTGCCTCTTATCCGATCGTTTTCATACTTTGCCATATTGCTCATTTTGGTCATCAATATAAGTAAATGTATCCTCCGTCATTACGATGGAGAACAAAATATCGTTTTAAATGCGTTTGAATTTCTGAAAAGTGCCAGACGTTTATCCAGTTTTTAGTTTTAAACATAGATGGCGGTAGTAAAATAAAATTATTGGTATTTTTATTCAAAATAATTACAAAACAAGCTATTGTTGTATTACTTCCATTTTTTACAACCTATTTATGCGAAGCGGGATTTTCTTATTATGCTACAACGAAGTCAAAGTGCAAAAAGAAACTCAACGCCACACCAGATTTTGTGCCTCATATCAAAAAGATATGCAATTCAAGGATTCAAAATCATTAAGTGCTTTATTTATTCACATTTTTGTGATTATAATATATTATAGTTTTATATTTTAAAATAATTACTAAATAGATAATGTATTTTAATAACACATTATTTAAGTGTTCCGTTAAAATTTCTCAGTTAGCAAAGTGTGTGCCATTGTATAAAAAGTTTGGGAAAACCTGCATTAAGGTATTCATTTTCGATTGGAGAAAAATCTTGAAATCAAATACGCAGTCGTGAGTTATCTCTTATGAGCACTCAACATTAAATTTATATACTAAGATTTCCCATTACGAATCCATCCAGACAGTTTTGTTTGGACGAAATGTGTTTCTATTTGCACAAATGTATATACATACATATATGTATTATATGTACCATTAGTATAGTCAGCTCGTATATACATATATAGATACATAGATACATTCATACTCTGCTTTATCCTCGGAATGAGGTGCTATCAGCTCAGATACGGTTTATAAGACGAATGTTTCACTCGAAGAACGAGCTCGAGACGTTAAATTCACAGCTCTAAATCTAGACAAGGACGTGGAATGCTTTCAAAGATATGAATATATACAAAACAAGTGTTTGGAGGACCACGAATGGTAGAAGTGTTGAAAATTGCATTCAAAATGTGTTTATACTAAATTTGTATTACTGGCAGAGTCCAAGTGGAAGTTGTTGAAATTTCCTAAACAACGGATAGGTGTCGAAAATTAGACTTATTCGGCTGAAAATGTATCGTTTCACATTTGGTCTGGACTTTGTAAAAAATCCTGTCAGTTTTCAGTGTGTTGTTAATACTGTATCGGTGTGTGAGGGAAATTTCAGGCTAGAATGGACGAGTAACGAGCGTCAAGATGCTAATGGATCTGGCCCGAGGGAATCGAATTATGTTCGCCAAAAATTCAGAAGAGCGAATTTCTACCCTCAAATTGGCATAGGGGGGGTCCAGGGGCGGTGCGAGGTGGATGGGCGATCTTCACAAAGGCGAAAAGTCTCCCCAATTTGCATGCTCTCTGGAAATAGCTCTTGTTTATTCGATAAATAACAGTTTCCGGGCGGTTATTATTTTATTTATATTATTGAAGAAGAAGAGGAAGACATTCGAGAATATTAATTTCATCGCTATGTAAAGTCGTCAAGTTTTAAAATATTGAATCAGTGAAGCGCTTTCGTACGTTGGACTTGAATTATTGTCGGTTTTGTTTGTAATAAAAATGTAAATTTAGATGAAGTTTCGCGAAATTTCGGAGTATTCGGGGCACGAATATATTTGCTTGGGCTTTAAATATAATATTTATATGGAAAATGTATTGTAGTATATATGTATGTCATATGTATATATGAAAAAAGATTCGAATTTGACCAACCCATGACTTTATCTATGTATTTGAGGAATATAAGAAGGTCACAAAACAAAATTCATTTCACATATACCGGTTATGAGAGCGTTGTCGATACAAATTGAGCGCAAATGTACGGGAACTTACACATGATAAAAGTTCTACTTCCGGTTGTCAGATTTTGTCCGAAATTTTTTTTTTACTCAAAATCACTATTATTATTATACACATTAAATATCAAGAAAATAAAAGAATTTAAAAGGTCAAAATAAAATAATGAAATATTGTTTTTTAAAAAAAATACTACTTCCGGTTTACAAATTTTGACGAAAACCTTATCAGCTTTAAGTTATTACATAAAGAGTACAGTTATAAAATTTCAACTTGATACGTTTAGGAGGGTGGAAAGAATCATGGTCACAACATTTTTGACCATTCAAAGAGAATACAATCCCACTTCCGGTTCATTTAAATTTTGTGATTTTTTTATATTTGAATCACATTGATACAAAAATTATACTTTGAAGAGCACACATGTTTAAGGGTTTGAAAAAAATAGTGGAAGAAAAATCGAACAAGAATAAACTGCCACTTCCGGTTGACGGACGCTTACCAAATTGTATACATAATTTGGTATTAAGTTTAAACTTTTAGATATGAAATTTTAGTTTAATAAACCAAAAGGTTTCTGAGAACAAACCTCGATTCTCTAGATTAAAAGTACTCCTTGCGGTTCAGTTAAAAATATTTTAAAAATATTAGGTTTTGAAATTTATAATTTCTATTATATGTAAAAAAATTTCAGTCCGTTTCTGTTAGCGTTTTGGAAGATAATTGAATAAAAAACTTTAAAAAAAGAGAACACCTACATATAAGGGGAACCGGTAGGCGATACGAATTTCAATAACCGATGATACCAAGTTTCAGTTCGATAGGATTAACGGTGTTCAAAAAATCCCTAAAATACACAGTCACACACATTTTTTCTAGATCATGAAAACGTAATCAGTGATCGATTCTGAGTTCAAATCAGTCAAAATCTCGAATTCGAATTTTTGCATTATCACAAAATTTCATCTATTATTACTACGTATGTATGTACATAGATAAAATAAAAATGGAAAAACGTGTAAAGCAATTTAAGTATTGCTAATCATGAATGCGTCGCAGTGTCAAGTTTTATAAAAAGTTACTTCTGCAATAAATTATGGCTTAATCTGATACGAGTCCATTCCTTCTTCCTTACCACGTGTCCAATCTGGTTTGACTCTTACATATACTATGCATGTAATATGTACTATATATTTTCCTTAATAGATTTTAGTTGTTTTACTTTTTGTACATTTACGTCAAGGTATCTTAATTTCCTCGAGCGGAGACCCAAATTAAGCTAATTATCTAATTATCTAATTATCTAATTTACTTATCTTGGTGTCACAACCCAATGTAATTTAATAATATAATAAATCAATTTCGAAAAAAATATTAAAAATGTATAAATTGTATTAATGTGAACTTTGGTTTTGAAAGTTTATCTAATTTCGATTTTTTTTCAATTCGATTTCATCTTCATTTTTATTTATATATGAATTTCAGTTGTTTATAAAAAAAATATATCACATACGTATGTGAAAGATCAAATGTTTAATTTCATAACATATTGTGTTATTATTTCAGACATATTTAAATCATTTGATTACTTTATATATTATACATATGTATTGCATGAAAAAAAGCATTACATTTGTGATTTATATTTAAATAAACATGGAAATAAATTTAATATTAAAATAATTTTTTTGTATCTCTTATATTGAACGTATTTAATTAATTCTGTAATTAAATTGTGAAAAAAATCCACGGCTGAAATATTTTAAATATTATATTTGACAAAGATTATTATATCATTGAAATGATAAAATGTGAATTCAATTGTGATTTTTTTCGCTATTATTATTATTTTATGAGGTTTTAATTATTCAATAAGAATCGTATATATGTACATATGTACTGGTTTATAAGCATTTGACCTTTAACATCATCCAATAGAGATTTACTCTCGTCCTTTGATCGGTACCTTACGAAAAGATCGAGCCACTCGTAACTTCATATCCCAAGACCTATAAGTAGTATACATTTCAAGTATGTAATATATGTATGTATGTATGAATGTGTACATATATATAATTTAGTTAGATTCAAATGCTATAGGTATATATTTCCAATACACCGTTTTGCATGCTTCACTTCAAGTGTTATTATTATCTTTCGTTTAAAGGGCGAGTTTTATTTATTCATCTGGTCTCTCCCGGATCGGTCTCCGGTTTAAGATTCAGACATTCAGACTCCATTATGAGTGGGCAGTGGACCCTTTCTCGGGCGAGGGCGAAACCTTTGAGAAGAAACTGTTTGGGAGCCTTTTGTCCGTTTGCATGATGTATAATAAAGTCGTTATGTTTGGTCGTTATCCTTCGAGAGAGGTAAAATACACGTGTATGATGAATTTAGAATGAGATTATTTCTTAATACGGTCTATTTGATTACGACATGATGACAATGGTTTGAGTTTTTTAGCTTTTTAATGTATACATTATTTTGGTTGTAGAAATCAGGATTGAAATTCAAGCTTATTATTCAATTTAAGTATTATACCTAACTTTGAACGTTCTCCAAAATTGTAGAAAAAAAAAATCGTAACTCGTTTACTCAAAGTCGTAGATAAGAAATTAATAAATGAACAATTTGGATTTCGCACTGGACATTCCACGTCCCAACAACTAACAAGACTAACTGAACACGTGGCGAAAAACTTTAATATGAAGAGAAGTACCGGAATGGTATGTCTCGACATAGAAAAGGCTTTCGACACGGTTTGGCACGATGGACTCGTTCATAAGCTCCTTATTAACAAAATACCAAGCTACCTAATTCTCGCCATCAAATCATACCTAACTCGTAGAAAGCTAGTGGTTAACGTAAATAATGAATTATCGTCTTATACCGCTTGCTTCACAAGTAGCAAAAACCAGACACTATTCGTAAAAATCTTAAATTTGCAATTAAAACAATGACGGAACACTTCACTAAGTGGAAAATTAAAATGAATCAAACCAAAACAGACGCCATATTCTTTAGTGTTAGAAAGCATAAGCCAAGTTCAGATGTGAAAGTCCCCTCTGGAGAAAGTCTGAAATGGCAATCAGTAATAAAATATTTAGGAGTAACGTTCGATAAAAGAATGATATGGGCACCTCACATTGAGGCAGAGAAATATACCTAATATTTAATCGCCATAGTTATTTATCAACTCAAAATAAAATAAAATTATATCACGCGCTCATATTACCAGAATTAACCTATGCTTCACCTGTATGGAATAACGCCTCGAATACTAACCTTTCCAAGCTCCAAGTAATACAAAATAAATTCCTAAAAATAATTTATAATACACCCATATATGTATACTAACTTGAAAAACTGCATGCCATGAATAATATTCCGTTAGTTACAGACGCTACTAACAAACTAACCAGTAAATTATATGATAGAATCACTAATAACCATTCTAACACACTTGTGAAGAGTCTCGGTGATTACAACAAAATGTCAATACCCTTCAGGTATAAACACAGATTACCTAAACACAATCTGCTTTAGATCGCCGACTTTAGAGAGTCTTTAATTAATGTTAGATGTTTTATATGCATTTATAAGCATTGTTAATAGGTTTTTGAACTCTTTTTCCCATTATGCTGTACATTAACATTATAATAATACAATACTATGATTATTAATAAAATAAAATTAAAATTGTAAAATAGAAAATGATCAGTAGATTAGTAGCTATTAAAATATGTATAAGATGTATTGTGAACATAATTTAGTAATAATAAAAAGCATTTAAAAATCAAAGTAGAAATTTTGCGCGTGTAAATTTTGTGGTTTCTGTGAAAATTTTGAGCTTTTCCAGTTAGTTATAATCGAAAAATCTTATTTATTGTTTTAAATATATAAAATGGTATTCTTTCTTTTGAATTTTCGATACATGAAATTGGTTTCAACTTGAATCTTATCTTAAATTTATGCACGTGACATTCGCCCGTTATTCTGCCGCGCTTCGCATATTCCCCGCAGAGACTACATATGAATGGAGCGGGGAAACGTTTTATCATTATTTGCGTTATATTATACGATGCAATGTTACACGTTATTACATATGCAAGATCTTAGAATAGCTAGCAGTTCGTTTCGAGTAGTTTGGAGACGCTATTGGGGTTTAACAGAAAACGATATTATGTATGTACATATACGGAGTATCGTGGTTATATCCCCGAACGGTTTCAGTGGCGCTTAACGACCGGTTCGCGAGCAAAGATGAAGCTTTAGTAGATTTCGGCACGCCTGAATGTTGAATTCCAATTAAGACCACGTCAAATTGGCTCGATTCACCCCGTAATGAGGATTCAACGTGGTGTTATTATGATTATCTTGTAGAAAATAGACTTTGCTTCTATTTGGAAATGGCTTCGAAACTCGTATAAATGTTAATGATTTATCGTAAAAATGAGTAGCAATTGAATAGCTCGCTGTTAGTAGTGGGCATAGATTAAATTTTATAACTTTGGCCTTTTGGAAATGCGTGAAATATTGTACTTTGACATTTGGTTCAATTCTTTCCGAAGATTAATGGCAGTTTTTATGTATGTACATTTTTGATGTAGGACTATGTATGTATGTTATGTTAATGATTGAAATTGCATGAAAATGTGTCCATTTTAAAATCAATTATGTCTCGTATTGCAATTCGTTATATAGAGTGAAAAGAAAGCTTTCTAATCATGAAAATTATCACACAAAAGTACATCAAAGTTTTGCGAAAATTGTATGATTGCAATAAGGGAAATTATTGAAAATAGATTTATAATACAATAGCGCTATTCTGTGTGTGTGTGTCTGTGTGCGATAACGTAGTATAACGTGCGATAACGTACTATAATAGTCGTTTCAATTTAACATATGTACGTCACAGCTAAAACACTGCCAATAAAATTTACGAACATAATAACAGACCAAGAAAAAACTTCTATATATACTGTTTGCTACCAATATTTCCTCTAGAGCAATAGTCTCAGAGCGTTTAGCGCCATCTATTGAAAATTTATTTAGTCAATTATTTTTTCTATTGGTGTTTTATATTGTTTATATGTACATAGGTACATAGGTAGGTAGTTTTTACCATTTTTTTTAATATTAAACAATTAAATATAAATAATAAATTAAATATATTTGAAAAAAATGTGGATTGAACACAGGACCGACACATTTTTTTTTATTATTTAATAAATTAATATTCCATCATCCATGCGATGATATTTCATCGGCCACAACACTAGTAGATTCATAATGAATAGAATATTCGATTATATTTATAACCAGCAGCATAGATCAATGGTTACCATGCAATGCTTTCAATTGTGTGCTCACAGATTCAATCCCGTATGCTGCTGGCCAGACCTTGAATATGTGACTCCAAGTTCGATCGTTTCTTATCAGCTTGCAAATTTATTTGATTTAATTTCAAACGGTTCCAACAAATTGAAAACCCTGTCACAACCCTTTCGCGAAAATTCGAGTTAATCAGCACCTTGATTTTCGCTGATTAGAAAATGCTGCAAAAACTTGTCTATAGATATCGTGTTTATAACAGTTGAAATAATTCGTAATCTGTATAGCACATTCGTCACCTTAGATCAATCTGTTTGCATGAATGATTGAATAAAATAAAATACATTTTCTTATCGATTTGCTTCAGTTTTGATCTGTTTTTCAGGGTATAAAGTTTAATTAAGTGTACCAAGAATGTGTTTTTTGAATCGTTATATTTTTCGAAAATATATTTCTGCATTGAAATTAAACAGTTCAAGGTTTACTTGATTTTCCCCAGACCTGAAGGGGTGATGCTTTGTAGACTAATTAAATTTTGTTTCGAATCCAAACTCGAGAGTGGGTGAATTTTAGTTTGAATCAGTTTTATATGAACGCACAAAGCTCATGGAAAAGTTTGCGCAAATGTCAAAGTTTCAGGGTGTGTTCAAAACCCGACGTGTATAAAACACGGTTTGCGAATACGAGTAAATTTCCGCGACTTTTGCGCGAAAATCCTATCAGATTTTCCGGAAATCACACGAGCGGGACTTTTCTAACACACTTGGACTAATCTCTGTATAACTATATGTTAATATACATATGTATCATATATTTTATTTTATTTTTACATAGATATATACCAGGAAGGCTTAACAGGAAGACCCCAATGCGTCTTCTTGGACAATTAGTTATAAACAATGCAGCATTTTATTATTACATAAATCACTATATTTTCAGAAGCTGAAGAAAACGAAATAACAATTAATTAATTAATCAATCACATAATGAATCCATTGAGACATCTATGGATTTAGCTTTTGTACATAATTTTTACAAATTATACACACAATAAATACAGAATATTTGTAACAACAGGAAAGATGATTTTTGCCAATTTTGAGGCACAATTTCAACAATGATCAGATAAAATTGGCAAACTCTGAAAAGAAACGATCGATTTGGAGTCACAAATACCCCCAAATCTAACCAGCAGTATGGGGTATCAAACCCACTGATCACTTGTTGCTAAACATACACGCTACAATTAAGCCATACTGCTGGCTAATATATTTTTATTTTATTTTATCTTATTTTGTTAGGAAAATTTACATTTTTATTAAATTACGAAGTTGATAACAAAAAAAAATTATTAAAAAAAAAACCATTTTCAAAATTTTCGCATATAAGTGGTATGCAGGAGCATTTTGCGACATAAACTTCTAACTTATTTAGGCTGCAATTAGCCTCCAGCCCGAACAAATTATTTTGCAGGTCTAAAGCATCATTATGGCTGTCTTTTCTCTTCAATATGTCACCAGCAAATAATAATACATTTGAATTTTGAAAACATTTTTCAATATCAAAGACGAAGATCTTGAATAACAGAGGTCCCAAGAGGGAGCCTTGCGGAACACCAGAAGGAATATCCATCCATCTCGATGTAAATCCATATAATAAGACAGCCAGTGATGGACGTGTAATGCATGAGGCGAACCATCTATAGAGATCATCATGAATACCGATCTGTAGGAGTTTTTCGAGGAGAATATTGTGATCAATCCTGTCAAATCTGTATAGATAGCATCAACCTGAGATCGATCGCTCATGGTATAAGCAACGGATTCATTAAATAGTAGTAAATTTGTTGTAACTAAGCGTCCTTTCTGAAAATCATGTTGATACATACTAAGAGACTGCGAGATATATATGCTTATATAAATAAACATATATGCATGTTATGATTCTGAAATTTGATAAAGATTTACTAACTGGGATGTGTGGGTGCATTGCATATATATATTTTTTAAATTCCGGTACACACCATGTTGCGAGTTTCGCTCGTTCGCAAATTTATATAAAATAAAAAATATATGGCCGTTTCGCAAAGCACACAATCCGAACTGAATTATTTACGATCGGTCGGTGGAATGAAATTGACGACGTACAACATTGACCTGGAATTTTATCGGATTCCCATACTTTATGGGGGTGGGTGTTGGTGTAATTTAGGGGTGGTTTGAATCGATAGCGTCGTTAGAAAGAGTGTTGCAGTTTTTGTGCGACGTATGCACTTTTTTGCATCGGCAATTCGAGCTCGGTCATCGGGAAATATTGTTTTTCCTACGGTACGTTGCATTTTTGAACTGTATATATGTATGTATGGTTTGTGTTTGTTGGGTGTTTGGTTTCAACTGATATCAGTTCCGAGTGGACAGGTCGTCTGATCGATCGGGTGGTTTTAATTAATTCATGTGGATATGAATCTCAGTTAGTGTTATATTATATGTATTGAAGGTCAATGTCGTTGTCTGTTTTAGTGGTTATACTATAGATCATCGTTTCTCAACCTTTTTTAACTCGCGTACCACTTGGTAGTACATAACGATAAATTGTACCACCATATAAAAATTATTGTATTTCATGAAATTTGTTTTTGCAAGTGTAATTTTTATATATAGTATTTGCATGGTAAGGAATGTGAAGACAGGATACACGCAATATGTAGATCTGTTTTGGTAAGAAATTTTGTGGAAAAAAAGTTATTTGCGTAGTCACAATATTATAATATGCTCAAAGTTTAATATATTTATCTACTATCTTGTTATACTTCTATTATTGATAGTAAAAATATTATTGATGGTTTTAACAAAAACACAAAATTACAAAATACTTATAATATGTTTTCTTTTCATTAAATCTCCTTACAAAATAAATTTAATGAGATCTTTGTACTAAGTTTTTTTAAATTTGGTTCAAATGATGCGATATTTACCCTTAACCCATTTGAACCCAGAGCTCACGTGAAAACACATGTCCCATGTGCCCAGGACTATTTTTTCGTTTATTTTCCAAAATCTTTGAGTTATTTCATGGGAAATATTTTTTATAGGATAGGGATGGATAATTAATTGATTTTTCAACATTTTTAATTTTTTTCAAGGTGGTGCCGTGAATGACCTTTGGGGCTAATGAAACATGTTTTTTAAAATAAAACAAAAATCACAATGGAGTCACATAATCAGTTATAATACTTTCTCACTGGTTATTTGTAATTTTATTGTTAAGAAATTTATAAAATTAATTTTAAAAATAACAAACACGCATCTCTTCGATAAAATGATATTTTCAAATCGCATAACATAACACACGTAGGTACATATATTGTGACATATACACATCGTCAACAAAAAAAAGGGTGCACCCTTTTAAAAGAAGAAATGTCATAAACGAGATTTTGGGTTCAAAAGTCGTAAAAACAAAATACATGAAGACAAAATAATTAATTATTATGATACGGTACAAAACATTTGTCATGCAATGGAATTTCACAGTTATCACTAGCGGAAAACGTTTTATTTTTACAGTGTCCACAATTTCTCCTTTTCTGTTTGACCAATATCAAATGTCTTCCAACTTTTTTTTGATTTTGATTAACTTTGCCGGGTCCGAATGGGACCAATTGTTTTCGTTTTTGACCACAACACTTGCACAACGTCTCTGTTACCTGTCTGATAAATCCTAATTTATCAAATTTACAACCAAACTTTTTGCTTAGAATCCAAGCGTTATTCACAGCTACATCGATGTTCCAAAACAGAATAGGCATGTACCATTTTTTCTCTCTAATACTTATATTATAGTTAGAAATATGGTTATCCATTTGATCAACCCCACCCATATATTTATTATACATATTTATACTAAATGGTTAATTGATTTCCACCCTACTTTTTTCTTTAACCGAATATCAGTTTCCAGGGGTGGTAATATGTATGTATGTGGAATCCGGAAGTTGAGACGTCCCAATTATCAATTTCTTCCCGTATCTCTGCAGTAGTAAAATCGCATTCTCTAGAAAAAAATATGTGTCATTATCCCAAGGAGTCATATACGACTCCGTCGACTTTTGATTTTTTTTTTCAGGAATATGAGATTTATAAACGCAATTTCTCTTATGCATATTATATAATAAGTCCTACTGTATTAGAAACATAAAGATAAATAAAAAATATGTAAAAATAAAAAACTTACGTATGTTTTCTCTTCGACATATCTGCAAGTCGAAAAGCGCTCGATGTTATTCCCTCAAAACTCCAAAAGGAACTGATTTAATTTCGTGTGACTTTCTTACAATTCATCACCAACATCTAACTAAGCGTAACGAATGGTTTTACGGCCGGCCTGAGTGATCCCTTTATTTTACGACGCAAAATTGTAAAATGCCGTGAATGACCGCGCTGGCATAAATCGTGTAAGTTCATAACTGACCGCGTGGGTTCAAATGGGTTAAGTCTGGAGCTAGATTCAACCAATTTCTATATTTGTCTTATTAAAATATATGAAGAGAAAGCTCTCTCAACCAGTTCAGTGCTAATAAACGGCTACAGAAATTTAAGCGCTATGTCATAAAGCTATTCATATTGTTCACCTAGCCAAAAATTAATAACCTTATTTATTTCAAATTCTGTTTTTAAATGCTATAATTTGAAAGTTCAATCAAGCTCTCCTTTTACTTGGTAGTTGTTTGAAAATGTTCATTATCAAAGGGGTTTGAAATCAAATTGTTTGCTTCTTAAGGTTTGGGGAAGCACTGCATAAAATACGATTTCATCCTCTTTCGAAATTATATGTATGTATATTAAATATAAATAATATTTCTCTTTTTATGATTGTAAATCATTCATTCCTGCATGTCCGCCATTACTGATTTCGCGTACCACCAACCATCAACGGCGTACCACCAAGTGGTACGCGTATCACAGGTTGGGAAACACTGCTATAGATATTGTATGTGTGTAAATATGTTGGGGCATTTTGCAATTATCAAACAATTTGATATAAGAGATCTTATATTGGATTGGGCTTTAATTATATTAAAATTTGCCTTGCTGTGCTAAGAAAAACCGAGAGCAGCTGTGCGGGACGTTAAGCGTCCAGTTAAAAATGTGTGCTTTAAATTAAAATAATGCAAAATCTGCGGGGTTACTTATTGTAATTAGCTATAAGAATCATTTTATCGTGTATTAAACGTCGAATTATGTAAAAAACTGCAAGAAATGCATAAAATGGTGGCTGAAGCAAAGCTGTCATTCCAAGGTGGATATCATTCTTACACTGATTGTTGAATATAGAGTACTGAATCCCCCCTCTCTCTCGTATTGATGTTTTTATATTGTAATGACATCATTTTTGCTGACGAATACATAAAATTTGAAAAACCTGCGTTCAGTATATTTGGAGAAATAGAATAAAATATATGTATGTCCTGATCACTCGCTATCCATCACAGTGTTGTAAATGTTAGCGTGTGTGTAGTCTTGTATCAGATTCCGTTTTAATTATATGTACATGAATGTTTAATTTTTAATCTCTTATATTTTAAACTAGAGCTTTATGATCGAATTGTTCTACGTTACAAATTAAGGTTGTACCTATGTATATATTATATAAATCATTAAAGTAAAATTTCTTAGCATATGTTTATGTATATATTATATGTAGATAAATTGCAATAAAAAAATATAAGTATCAGAACAAGTCATCTCCATTCTGAAATATGAATCCATGGAATTTTTAAAATAATAAATTAAAATGTTCAATAAATAATAATGTGTAATCGTTAAGAATATATGGTACATATATATCGATGGCTAGGTACACATATGTATATTGTATGTTCATTTTTGAATTTGTATCAAATTTTATGTTCGCTGATGCTGGAATAATTCAGGTTTTTCCTTTCAAGGTAATTTATGTGGTATACATTAACTACCTTGAAAGAAACAACCTTAATTATTCCAGTATCTACAAGCTTAATTCGATTCAAACTTGAAATTTGATACAAATTCAAAAGTGGACATGCAATATCTGTGCACCAAGCTAATATATATTGTTTCAAAAATAGCTTAATTTTGAATTAAGTGTTTTCGTTGATTAACTGTTGGAAAAAACTGGATGTAGGTCGGTCGAAATTAATTTAACAATGTCTTTGAACGAATATATCAAGCTTTTTTGGTGGAAAATCCAACTGTCTCGCCCGGGCTAATGAATGTAGCCCCGATTTGGCGAACTAATTTTCAAGTGTGTAACTAGTTTTGTTCTGCGGGTCAACTCAGGGGTGTCGTTTCCAAATTGACTTTCCAACAAAAATCGTCGGTTTCTTTATTGGACCGTCGAGGAAACAAAGAGAGGGAAAAAAGGGTTCAAAAGTGGAAATTGCCTACCCCTTAGTTTTTGTGGAGACGCGCACAGATGACGAGACTTCGTTCAATTTCGTATAGCGCGCAATACTTTTTTCGCTCACGAAATTAATATGAAAAAATTATCTAAAATGAAATTTAAAGAATGTCAAATTAAAGTGGAGTCAATTTTCGATTTTTCCATTATATTTTTAATGTGGGTTGTTTGGTATTTTTTGCGTTTTTCAATCAGGGTAAAGTGACGCTTTATGCGACCGCTCGTATAAAATTTTGTAGATATCACTGTAATTGTTTTGGCGAATTTTCCGAGCGAAAAATCGCTTTTATATTTTCGTCTTACGCTTTCTTTAGTAAACACGATGTGAAAAATTTACCGCCGTCAAGGGAAAAAAGGGCCGACGTAGAAAGGCGTCGATTTTTACGCGCCCTCTCGAGACTTATAAAACGAAATCGGACAATACTTAAGAGAAATATTATGCGCCGAGACGTATACTGTTGATTTTTATATTCATTCAAAATGATTTCGTTTATCGGAATCTAGGCTTGAATCGAAAATTTTATGTGCAAACATATACATATATGTATATATGTTTTAAATTTCAAGTATATTCATGATGTATTTAAAACAGTGGCTCTCAAGTGCAACCATCAACTCATGATAAGTATTACATAAAATTAATAAAAAACTGTTTACGGCATATATATATGTAATTATTCTTAAATACATTAAATAAAGGGAATTTTATGTTTCCGAAGTTATTGAGTAAACCTTCTACTTCAAGTTTTTCTCCGGTAAAATTCATGTGAGAACCAATGAGTATGTATGTACATATATGATTGTGATGCTTTCTACTGAATGCGAGTGCATATATGCAGACTGCACTTTTCCACGTTGTATTTATCTTTATTACTTCTTGTGAGAGTTTATGTGCATTATGAGTTTCATCGTCAGAAGTTTACAAACTGAAGCCCGGGGGTAAAGTTCAACTTTCTCGGTTTGTTCCATGATTCGTATGTGTTCAAATATGTATGTATGTAGAAGTATTGAGATATTCTGCAGATTTATAGAAACTTGATGTGTGTATATTTTAAAAGTGATCTTGTTTGAAATTTGGTCTAGAACTTTTTTATGAAAGGCTTCTTTATTGTTGATGTTTTATACGTAAACTTTTATATGTATGTAGGTTAATATATTGTTGGCTTACAAACGATAGGACGATATTAAATGTTCAATTTTAATAAATCAGGATTACTTGCTTTCATATTTTATTTAAACCGTTTTAAATTTGAACTGACCTTTTTAATCTACTATACGTATGTATATATAGGTATAAATATCATTATGTAATTTTTCCGATGTCTTTTATACGAACTAACTTTTTTTTTTTTTATTTATGAATATCCAAACGAAATGTCCATAATTTATCAAAGAAAAGTGTATTTGTGTGAATATTTTACACACATGTATTAATACATATCATATACATAGAAATTTTTTTATTTACTATAAATGGCCGTCAATCTTTCTAAAATAAAGCAAATAAATAAAATTTTCAAATAAAAATATGATAAACTTATGTACATTTGTATGTATGTCCCTTTTCCGTCTACAAAATTACGTCATTTGTATATAAATTTGCACCTTTTATATAAAAAGACAAGAGCAGCAACAATGTAGAAAATAAAGTGACGAAGATAAAGCGGAAACAATATAGAAATAATTTTATTTTCAATGGAACATCACAGCATTTCAATTTTAAAATCATCTAAATCTCATATTTTATTCAAACATAATATATTAACATACATACGCAATCAAAATAAAATTCTATAATTTTAGCAATACGATGTTTGGGTGAAATAAAAAGTAATTTTCTATTGATTTTCAATATATTTTTTAAAATTGATATTTATAAATTATGCTTATTATTATTATTATTTACATATTATAACGTGGGAACATGATCGAGAATATCCACTGTCTTAGTGCATTCGTTGGCTGAACAATAGAGAGTTATTTTGTTTATTTGTTTAAATTGTTTAATTAATACTGTGAAGTGACTTAGGCCTTCCATTTAGATCCTGAACCCACCCCTACGCCACAATGTTATTATAACTATTCATAAATTATGATTATTTTTATTATTAATCAGCAGCGTGGTCTAGTGGTGAGTGTTGTATTCTTTCGTGCAAGGTGTCACGGGTTCGATTCCCACTAGTGTCGTTGTTGGCCAGATCTTGGTTTGTCGAGGTCGATCGTTTCTTATCAGAATTTGCCGATTTTTCTGATTTTAATTGAAACGGTTCCTGTTAAATTGGCTTTTCCTCTCCAATTTTCTATTGAAAACCTTGAGTTATTGTTATATCTCAGTTTTTACCAGATTTCTTCTCATAGATGTCTCTGTGGATGTTTATTGAATGTAAAAATTCGTATTGTTGTATGAAAAATGTTATTGACGTATTGTATACGATGTTTGAAATGTCTGACCGGTATTGTTTCGATTTACATGTGTGTGTATGTAATTATTATGTATTTAATATATGTTATATATAATTTCTCGAGTCTTAGTCTGTTTAGCACACTCACCGTTTTGGAGCAATCTGTTAGGCGAGTGTGCATGATTAATTGAAAAAAAAAATTTAATTAATAATTATAATTATTCATAAATTGGCTAACTTGTGAGTGAAAATGGTATCTTTATTTTTTGTATATAAGTGTATTTTATATCAATAAATAAAGTAAAAATTAGGATTAAATTTTCATTTTGCAAGATCAATTTTATAAAATTCCCTGTTCATATTAGTTTTTTGCATTATTGTATTGTATACCAGAAGTGTCAAATGGTATATACATTTTTTTTTTTTCGATTGAGCTCTGAATAATGTATTTACATACATACATATTGTATACATAAGTTTCTTACTCAAAGTTGTAAAAAGTTAACGTCAACATTTTTATTATTTAGTGTAGCAAAGTCTTGATTTATGTCGACTTGTATTACAAACACAATAAACTGAGGCAAATTAGACGAGAGGCCGTATATTTTATATTGTTTTATTATGGAGTTCGCATACGTAAGGCCCGCATTCTACGCGAGAAAATGTCTCGGATTTTGAGAAAATGTTATTACGACAGGCTCAGCCACGTGAAACTGACAGATATGCAATTGGAAAATGTAAAGATACAACATCTGCAGGTTTCCGCCTCATTTATCATATTGTCAATTGCAACTGACGTTATCGAAAGAATCGATAGGGTCACCATGTATTGGTCATTGGACATGAGAACTGGAGGAATCTGGTTAGTGTAAGGGTAGGTTTTCTATACAGATTATATATATATATATATATATATATATATATATATATATATATATATATATATATATATATATATATATATATATATATATATATATATATATATATATATATATATATATATATATATATATATATATATATATATATATATATATATATATATATATATATATATAGTATTTGAAGTGTCCTCTTTAAGGTTTAAAAAAGAGGACAAGTCCGGGAAAAAGCCACGGTATGGTGAAGCTGATTACAGCACATTCACACAAGCCCTCTGACAGATGCATTAGGGTTGACAAAATTATGCAGATTCGTTGAAATATTCATGTATTCTAATTATGCGCTTTCTGGTCGGTTAGTTGTGCAGTTCCTTGCACTTCCGCTCTTCCGTGAATTTTCCGAAAATCCGAGTCTCGCAATCAAAATTAGCTAACTTTGAAATGTACTATCCAAAGCTCGGTCGAAAATCGAGCGACTTCCGAAATTAACAAGAGATTTCCGCAGTTGAGCGGGAAAATTTATGAGACGAAGTTTCAGTTTTTTCTATTTCATTCGTTCGTATAATATCTATCGCCGGGATTGCGAGTAATGAAAGGTTCGATTTCCATTTTCCGATTCGCCGATTCGACGGCTATTATAATGTTCCGATTATATATGTATATATATTTAAGCTGGGAAGTGTAATAGTATGCTATTATCCGTTATTTTTTTTCGAGAAAGAAGCTTTGAAGGTATTTGTATGTATGTCTATATATATATGTACATACATATTGGAATTATAGTGTGGTAAAATATTCCTACGCTAGGTACAACAATGTGTTTCGATTTATTTATTTATTAGAATGATTGATTCAAATTTGATACATATCGGTGTTCAAGCTAAACAATAATATTCCTTGTATACAGATTTATGCTTTCAATAATTTCATATTATTATACGAGTAGATATTATAAATTATATATTTTATTTAAATAAACATATACCACAGTGTCTTCACAGGTTACCCCAATACAAGAATATATGAATCTTTGATCATATATACGAATCTATGATCATTGAACGATCTATGATCATGGATTAAGAATACACGAATGTACGATCATATGATTTTACATTTAATTTTATTTTAACCCGCAATAATAACAGGTTTCAAATGTTTAGCAAAATGACAAGGAAAACAATAGCAAAATATACATGAATAAATATATTTATATTTATGTACAATATACATATATACATATACAATTTTTCCAAAAATTTTCATTTAAATATTTCTGGCATACAATTTCTAATGGAATGGAAAACTTGAACGTCGGGAAAACTCATTCAGGGCTAATTACCTAGTTGATTCAATATCCTGCATCTAACAAACAATACTATGTACGAGTAAAATACAAGCTGTGAGCCTTTTATCACCAAATTGCCGATCAAAGCTCATTCATTTCTATATTAAAATATAAAATAACGTTTTCTTAATTTACAAATGGCATATGTTATTATTTTTAATTATTTATATTTGCTGTACAACTCTATAAATATAATATATAAAATTTAATTTTAATGAAATTGAAAGATTTCATATTAAAAATAATTGAGTAATGAATTCAATAAATTCAATTTAATAAGTAGATCCATTAGTATGTAGTTATAAATTTGCAATTATAATTATGAAACACTCAATAGGAAAATTTTCGCAAATTGTTTTGTTGGAAATATCAAATAAAATTTGCTCAACACACTTTCAGGTTTCATTAGCCTTGAAACGATCGCAAAATTGATAGGAAATTCGATCAAAGCATTTGAAAAAGGCTTTCAACGTACTTGCTATTTATTAAATTTTAAAGAAACTTATTCAAAACGGTATGAATATGTATAATTTCAGTAAATTCGTGTGGGAGTTGGTTCATATTCACAAGCTTTTTATTATTTTTACTTTATTTTGAACGTGATGCTTCACAAATCATTTTTGATGGGCAAAATCTCACTCATAGCGCAAATTATATCCAACTATCCCATTTATTTGATTTATGAAAACGTTCGCGGATCGACGATTCGAATGGAAAAATGTCCGTACTCTATGGAAAAATTGAAATTTCTCTTAGGAAAATGAAAAAATAAAACGTCTCGGAGGATTGCGGAACGTCGATTGGTCGTCTGTATATGCGATGAAATTTTCTTTGTATTTTGTTTATGTGAAACACATTCGATTTTCCTCACGTTTTCACGGCTTTGTTATATCATATGATTTGGCGTTTACAGTGGATGCCTTTAGTTCTAACACAAAGATGACTTAAGATTCCAAAAGCGTGCTCTTTTCTCGTTAGTTGTTGTGGAAAACTATAGTCGTTATACTTTGACTCGGCGATTTGTATTGTGTAGAGTGCACGCCAAGTCGGAAAACTTTTCCGTTAGTTTTTCCGCCGTGAACAAAGGCATTTTCTTTTGCGTTCAATTTCACAAAGATGCATTGTCGTTTGCGTGCACAAAAACTAGCCGGTTTATCGCAAGGCGTCATGCGATTCAGCGGTTTAAATTAACCGTTGGTTTAAAGCGTTCCCTTGATGCTTTTTATACAAATATACATACTATGCTTTTAATACTTCTCATATAGTACACTGTATTGATCGAAATATTTGACTAAAAACATACTACGATTTCTGTTGGGGCATTTTTTACATAATTTTCAAACGATAACAATAGACTCGTATTGGGAATATATTGAACAAAGGGCGAATTACGACTCTATTGTTAGGTGGAAATAAGAAAATTCTATCTCAAACAGGTGATTCGCATTTTCTGGACTCTGATTAACGTCTTCCGCTTTTCTCATCTGCTTCCTTAGCGTTCTCTTTAAAATATGCTGTACATAAAACCGTAATGAAATTATGTTATTTTTAATATTTCGCACGTACTTATAGCTTATAGCTTTAGCTTTCACGTTTTTACAATTTGAAACTAAATATTTTCAATTTTAATTAATGGATTTGTGAATATTATAAATGTTCAACAATTTCATTAACAAGTTCTTTTTTTTTTGATAACGAAAAATATAAATTTGTGTATTTACATATTTTGACATAAATTATCATCTATTCCATTTAAGCGCCATTAAACCGAGATTATCTCTTGTGTTGAAATATTATTTATATTTAGGGATAGAACGAGAGCGAAGGTTTCTAAAAACTTTGATAATTTGCCCTGGTATTACATTTCGTCTACAGTAAGTCATAAATGTGTGGAAAGTCCTGTAAATAATCGTAATAAAAGAAACCTTGGTGAAAATGTGCAACAATTATTATTAAAACGATGTAAAAAGTAATCTACATAATACAGTAATACCGTTATTTTGACTTTCTTAATTTTTCTCTAAAAGGGAGAAAATTTTAATGAAAATGTTTAAATAAAATATATTTATTTATACATTTATAAATTAAAAGATAGTATTTTCGATTTATCACAACTTTTGATTAATTTTAAATCAGTATGGATAAGTGTGTGTTGACTATATGTATGCTTATATTGTACATAATTAATAACACTGTTCGACAATGACGACTTTTTTTTTGGTTCAGAGACGAGATATGACTTTTATTGTAGATCTATGTCCAGTGAACATGAATCTGGTAATAAGAAATGTTGATTGGCTCGAGATTCGGAGATATACATACAGATGTGTTTTATAAATCGCGCGATTTTTCTATATCTTGGTGTTGTTCGGTCGATGTCTCAAAATCTGTCAATTTTCTGTTCAAAATGAATATTAGAATCTATACTCGGGTATTTTATCTTTCATTTGTAATAATTTTCGGCTTTCAAATCTCTCCAAGTAGTCGTCCAGTTCAAATCAAAAGGCAAAAGTACGTATTTTCACTTAATATTTTTTCCCACTCTGAATACTATTTAATATTGAGTATTTTCTATTGAAATATGTTTATTGGGATAGTGTTCTGGCCACACTATTTTTTATTTTCGTTTAAAAGGGCTAATTAGAAGTGTGCTGAATTTTAAATCGGTAAGATTGCGAGCTAAAAGTTCGTGCTAGTATTTTATTCGTATTTTTTCCACTGTTAATATTGTGGTATTCAAATAAATTTATATAAAATAAAACTATTCAAATAAATTAAAAATTAAAAATTAATCGACTATTCTTGTGGATTAATAACAAAAATTCTATTGATAACTGGCTTACCTCGATAAAATAAACGAACAGTGTAATAGTTATAGTTTGATTTTTCATTAGAAATCAGTCAAAAATATTTATTTTATTTTAAGTTTAGACCATTATAGAGTTTTACAGGAGTCCCTCATGCGTTGCAATGGTCGAAAAATACAGAAAGATGAGAAAAATAAAAATATATACATATGTACATATATATAATATATAGCTACAAAGACAAAAAATGCATTTATATATAATCATAAAAACAATAGCACTATAATAATAGAAGATAAAATAAAAATATCAAATAATTAAATACAATAATATTATATTTATATACATATATGTACACATATGTACTTCTAACTATATAGTATTGAATTACATAAATATATGTACATATGTAAGTCTTCATGCATGAGGATGCATTTCATACGTTTTCAAGAAATTTTAATGCTCTATATTTAATAAAATTTGTAGTAAACCGGAAATTATATTTTTATCGGACGATGCTGGTTATATTTAATTTTTTTTTTGCATTTAAAAAACTATGTTAAGGTTGTGTTTTCTCTTAACAATAAATTAAAACGTCCGACACCATGCGCTTATGCAAATCGGTGGCGTGTTATTCGATTTTAAAAATATTTCGTGACCGACGAAAGCCTTCACACGACGAAGGCACAGCCTTAATTTGTTAACACTCAACCATTAACATTGATGAACCCGTTTCGACATAAATAATTCATGAGGGATTATTTTAAAGATACGTATTATGTTAAAATTTCTATTTTTTATTTTTTTCATGTTAACCTGGCAAACAACGCGATATGAAAATAATAAAAAAATCTCAACGCATTTTTTTCGCAGATGTGTGAAGCTTATTTTATTTCGCACTGTGAAAATTTATGGGAAAGTGTCGGACATCCGGAAAACCTCAAACGAAACGTCGAAAGGAGAATAATAGCCGAATCGAACGTATCGCAACCGATATTTTAATAATATGTATGTCGCTTTGGCATTTTTTCCGTTTTGTTATATTGTATGATATATAAATATAAGCTGTGTTTATCTGGATTAAATTCGGATCGAAGTTTATTTCTGTACGTCGATTTTCACTGTTGAATGCAGGTATGTCGATTCTGGGATTCCATTAAGTTCTTCCGGTGAAAAGCTCGAGTTCTCGTTCGTATCTTTTGTGCGGGTATTTTCAAGTATAAGATTTTATGTAGACATGTAAATAAATCAAAATGTTTGCGGTATTTTCAGTGTACATGTGTGTGTGTTCGATCTTATGTGGGTTGACGTTAAAAGTTTAATAGTAAGTAAATATGTAGGAACGTTCAAAGTTTTCATGTGAAATATTCAATAGGTTTCTGTCCTCAAATTTTTGTTTAACGTAAGTTCGTAGATATAATAATCAATTCATATTAAATAATTGTTACAAAAATAAACTCGTTATTTGTTAGTATGTTTATCAAATGATTAGTTAGATTTTATACGCACGTATTTAATTGTAAAATTTGTAAATATTACTATAGACACGCGTTTTTTAAATTTTGATTCGTATATATATTTAAGAACGAAGCTTTCTTATATCGAGCTAAATGAAAATTCTTCTCAAGAATTGATACCACTCTACAAGCTATTTATGTCATTTAATGTAAAATAAAAAAAAAAACTATCTAATGTCTACTTGTTGAATTTAAGACAATTTATCACGTGTAATTTTGTTTTGCTTTTAATATATATTTTCGTCAAATTTATAGCTAACAGTTTCTGGTCTTTAACACATTATATTGTTAAAAATTGTTTTTAAATTGAAATTTAAGGACTAATCCGATAGATTTTTTGTTATTTTATTTATGCGCTTATATGACTATATAAAAAAAATCGTGTATTGTATGTATTGTTATAAACATAAAGTGTATTTAATTTACAATATTGTATAAGAGTTTATCAATTATTCAGTAGCTTTGGCCTTTTAAAAATTGAGCATAAGATATTTAAGCTGGCGAAAATCATTAATTGAGTACCATTTTTATCGCTTTCGAAAGTCGTAAAGGAAGTACACGGAAATTTACGACTTTTCTCCGAGTATCGGTTTCGCATTAAAATATAATATTAACATATAAACATTTACAGTATAAAATAAATTTGTTGCAAGTTACATTTTTGAGTTTTTTTCTATTATTATATTTTCAAATAAAATCGTTATTCGATTTGAGATGAGATTCTTTCGGCAAGCGCTTTGTTGGGGGAAATATTTTTCGCAAAAGTTTTTCCGACATACTGGAAAAATACGCTCAGTGACAATACACAATTTTCCGAAGGATACCCTCTCTTGAATATGAGTTTTTTTTACTATCGTGCGATCTTCGGACCGTGGTGTAATCTCGAAATAAACTTTCTTTTACAACATTCGGAAATTTTTTTCGCGTTTGATGTCGTTTTATATTTATGTATGCGAGCTTTCGATTAAATTCGGTTGAATTAGTGAGCTTAAAGCTGTAGACTAATTAATCCGTTAGATTAATTAATGGCTTTGTTACGGTTTTGTCTTGATTAAAGATTAACGCTGTTTTAGACTTCTGAATTTACCTTGCGTATGAAGACTGTACAGAAAATCTATTCTTAGAAATATATTTGGATATACATATGTACATATATGTATAATAAACCTACATACATATACATTACATATGAAGCGTTCAAATATCAAACAATATTATATTAAAATAAATCGGCTTTAATATAATTAAATGAATATATAATCTTACGTATAAAATTTATTTATCTATCTTGGAAAATTTACAGTTTTAATATAAATATTAATAATAATAAAATAAATTAATTTAAAAGATAAGCCATTAATAAAAAAAAATCCCATGTATAATATGTATATGTATGAAGATAAAATGTAATAATTAAATATTAATAAAAATAACAACAAAATAATATTTAATAGTATCTAATATTGATAACAGTAGTACTAATGATAGCAGTAAAAATTATTATAGTAATAACGTAGATTACAATTGTAATAATAAACAAAAAAGTAAGGAAAATTGTAAAATAGGCTTTTCAGTTCTATGTCTATTTGCTTTGGTTTAAAAAAAACGGCAGATCGCAAATTCAAGCGATTCTTTTCGTGACCAATTAATGCTCTTTTGGGCAAGTTTGCGCTTTTCCTTAATGATTCAATCACAAATTTGATAAAGAAAATTGAAATAATAATAATTTTTATTTCAGACGGAAGGGAGAATGTTGCAATCTCTATCGTTCATATAAATAAATATTTTGATAATACAAATATTTATTAATAAATTAATAATTTAAATAATGAATTAACCCTAAATAATTTATGGTGGTCCGTGAAGCCGTTTATCCATCAAATATATAATAATGAATATAAACGGGTATTCGCGGTCGTAAGAATAGGATTTGACGATACAGAGATACGATAACGTAGAGAGGCCGCTCTCATTCTGAGAATAGCCTCAAAGTGAGGCACGTGTCCTTCCACAAACATCTGTGACGCACTGCATCCTTTTGGTAGCTAGAAGAGAGCACGGTAGCAGTTGTTGTATTTATTACACGATTTTTATAATAATTGTAATAATGAAATTAAAATATTATAAATAATATTATTTTTATATGAGTTAATGTGAAAAAATGTTATTAAAACTAAATGTAATAACTATTCCAGTATGTAATGTTTGAAATTGGTCTGAAGGTTGCCGCAAATAGCTAGCTGTCATCACGTCGATTTGACAGACGATTTTAATTCAATTTTTATGATTTTGTTAATAATCGATTTCTTCTGGCATCATATCCGATACATTTACTTTCTTAAATTAAAATATATAGGTAAAAAAAGATCGGGGAAGTGAAAGTCGTTGAAAATCGGCTCACAAGTTTCGTGGTGAAAACCAGCATCTATTTAAACTAATAAACATTTCAAATGGACCACTGGCTTTTCATTTAGAATTGTTTGATGTTTAATTTTAATTCAAAGAAAGTCATTTTAATACAAATTAAAATCGCTTAAGGCGTAATTGAACAGGAGGAAAATCATCAAAATTATTCAGATGTAAATTGCGTATTTTTCAAATTTTCATGCAAAATTTTTCCCTCCTCTTCAAAAAAAAAAAGCTTTTTTCAGTGGCTTAAAAAGCGGACGTGTAATTTACACGAATTTGCATAATTTACGAATTTGTACGAATCTCGCGCCGTTCGAAACAGTTTTCCGTCGTTGGAAATTGGTGGAAAATCGTCGCGGAAAAAACTTTTCCGACCTGGATCGATGCGAAATTTCCGCGTTTCCGCGATGCTCACTCATTATAACGAACATTTGAACGGGCTCAACGGTCGTTGTTTAGAACGAGCTCCGGACGCTCGTTGTATCGAATCACATCCACTTCCCTTCTTACGTCTAACACAAAAGACTCGTACGTATAAAGTGGACTTTATTCGCGCATTCGCTTCACACTTTCACCCCTGCGATGTCCATTGTTACCGCAAAGGGTTACGGGAGGGGGAAGGGTGTCTCCGAAAAGGATTTCTTTAAGTCTTAGATGTTACGAGAAGCTCGCTTCAGTGATTAGGTCCTTAAGGACTCGGGGAAAACGATCTTGTTCTCACCGAGGGATTTTCCCGGTCGCGTATTTTTGCACATCTCGCGCACGTTTTACGACACGTCTGCATAAAACTCGATTAAACCCCCATATAAAGGTGTAAAACCTAAGCACGTGTGATTCAAAATGATAAATTTACCATCTAACTTATTTTGTGTGTTGAAATTTCAACAAGAAACACAATTTAGAAGTCTTATAAAACTCTGTGTAATTTTTTATGTGATATTGTTTATAATACCACTACCAAATGTAAAGGATAATAATGGACCTAAAACAACACATTGAGGAACTCCACTCCAGATATAAGAGTCACAGATTTTCAGTTTCCTCTGATCGGTTTGAAAATATGTCCCGCCTATCATTGAATGTAACTATACTAGCCTTTGTGATCAAGCTTTTTCTTAAATTAATATTCACAAATTCGCACAAAAAAAATTAAAAAATATGAACATACAAAATTTATACAAAAATACAAAATTGTCCGTTTAATAGAATAATACATAAGGGATAAATGGGTACTAATTACATTGCTCCAGTTGACTTTGCACTAATGACATTTTGATGTGCGCGTAATAATAATATTCGTTTGAGTCGTTATGGCTCATAAGTATAGTTTTTACGTTTGATAATAATTTACGATATGAATTAGTGAATTTTTGAGATGTGAAGATTGTTATTATTTTTCGTTGTAAAAATCCGTCAGATTCTAAGTTGTCAAAAAGATATTAGCGACTATAGCGAAATGTGTCGGGTAAATGAAATAAATATAATATTCCGTGAACGTTTCCTTGCGGTAGTCTTTCAAGCGGAAAAAATGATACTATTCAAAAGCTATTGTGTATTTTTTGGAGAAAAATTCCGTTTCAATTGTTAGAAAAATCTCTACGAAGCTATTATATAAAGGAAATTATATTATAATATTTTTTGCATTATTCAAATTGTGACCCAAATGGAATTTTGAGGCTATGTAAGTTTCTTTGTATGGCAGATGAGCTTTAATCGCAAAAATGATTATGTAATGGCATTGTTAATATAATAAGTGTTATTGTTTATGTTTATATTTAACGTGATTTTGAGTGTCTATAAATGGAGTATAATATATATATATATATATATATATGTATATGTATGTATATATATTTGTGACGGTCAAGTTACGGGATTATTGTTTGACCATATTTTTGTCCCTTTGTGAATAGATTTTTCATCGCTTGAGTGATTATAAAGATAAATTTAAAATCTTATAATATGTCTACATATGTATGTTTCTGATTTAATTCCATGTATTAATTTTTAGAAATGATCCTATTCAAAATTATTTTATCGTTTTCAAGTGTCTAGACAATTTTAAAATTACAAATAGATATGTATATATGTATACTGGAAATATTTTGATAGAACATGTGATATTCTTACTAAATTCAGTTACATCACTGTACATACATGCATACATATGTGGTGTTTGTTATCTAATTTATATAATAGTAGGCTTTCAACATAAAATTCTTCAACCACAATCTATTTCACAACCAAATTACAAATGCATATATTTATTCTATCATAATTATAATAATAATATCTAAATATATTTTTTGAAGTTCATATATTACAAGGAAACGCTAACTCAAATAAAGGAAAAAATTCATAAAACAAAAATAGATAAATAAATAGCAAATTTGATTATATTGTTTGCTTTTTTCGCAATCGGCATTCAAGAAAATTGTATTGAATATTTGAAATGAACATTCTAGTAAATGATTTCGATTTCATTCTAGGAATTTAACCGATATTGTATTTTATATATATGCTCCTTCCTGTCCTTCCGTTATTAACATCGATAAATAATTTATACAGTTATTTAACACAGCATCATAGAGACGTCTATGAATAAATTCGACAAACATGCAAATTTGAGATGCTGAAAAATCAAATTTTGCCAAAAAAAGGCCAGGGTTGCCAATTTTTTTGGAACCGTATCAATGAAATCAAATAATAATGTAAAGGCAAACTCTAATAAAAACGATTAACCTGGATTCCTGGATTCTAAAGTATTAAAGGGAAGAATTGACAACCCTTCGATTTTATTGGAATTTAAATTTTCAGCGCCTGAATGTGGTAGAGCTTTGCGTCTTATTTACTTTTCCAACCTATTCCTGCGAAAACGTCTGCTTTCAATAACTCGTCTCTTGTAAAGGCTTTCCGGTTCCTTAATGTGATAGATGAACATTTGGACCTGTTCAACTGTCATGTTGATGAGCTGGATGAGATGAATGAGATACATGAATGAGATGAATGAATGAGATGAATGAGGAATGAGGAATGAGGTAATTTTTATTGTTGTTTTTTTTGTTATTTTTTTTTTGTAAGTCTGGTGTGACACGTTGGGGCAACCTGTCAGGTCAAATTGGTCATATTATTGTTATTATTATTATAAAAATAATAAATAAATATATATCCAAGGTTTGGCTAGCAGCACGGGTCAAGGATTGAACTCAAGACCACTCAGTTGAAAGCATTACAAGCTAATCAATGATCTATGCTGTTGGTATTTTCTCTAAAACATAATTAAAACAGAATGACGTCAAATGGAAGTTAATTTATGAAGACATGAATCAGCTTTAAGCTTTGGAAAAACAGCTAACAGAAACACATTGGATAACAGAACTGCCTATATGTATGTATATATTGTTACGTGGGCGTGAAGAGGGGGCTTCCAGAATCGGAGAAAGAGACGCAGGAGCGTTGTAGTAGCGGTTTATTCGTGTTCTCTCGGCGGCGGTCCAGCTGGAATGCTTTCCAGACCGAGAGCACCCCATATTTATACCCGTTGGGCACAACATACATACATACATACACATGTAAGCTATTGGTCGATGAGTGGGGTGATGCCATTGGCCGTTACATACGGCTCATTCATTCGTCGAGGACATTTTGGCGCGAACGAGAGATCAGGTGATTAGCGCTCAGTAATACATCGATCCACGAGCGCCACCCACCTAATGTCTACGTTACAATATTTTTATTTTTTTTAAGACGCAAACATCGTGTTTTATAAATATTTTTGATGTATAATATTAATATTTAACCGCGATTTTAGGGTTCAATGAAGCGTGACGTAGTTGCTGAACGGTTTGCGTTTATTAATATTTCAGGCTTTCAGGCATTACGAACGGAAGCGGGCTGTTCCCGAAACGGCTGAAAAAATGTCCACACTTTGTTTCGTACACGTTTTTTCGCTCATTTCACCGGAGGAAGTCATTAGTTACGCTGTTGATTTTTTTCTACGTCATAGTTGAGGTGCGCCTAGTGTGACACGCGACAGGGGTACATAACGATCGGCTCTCGATCGATCCTCTACTACTCTGATAACACGCAAGCTTGATTGGTTCGAGTTGAAAAAACGTGCTTTTTGAGGTTGTTGTGATGTTTTTTTTTTATGACGTGGAACGCGCCGTGCATTTTTCATGCACTGCTGAAAAGCACGAAACGTTCGTGGAATTTAAATTAATTTCCTGCCGCAGAGTGGGCGAATTTTACGTACAGTTATTCGAAAGGGTTTGCGGTTTATTTTTAGAAGCTTGAAATATTTATTTTTCACAGGAATATTTTTATAGTGTATTCATTTATATACATACATACATGAAAATTAACATTTTAATTGTAAAGTTCACTATCTATGGAGATTAGTGCTGCTCAAGTACTATCATTAGGTTTTGCTGCTATCAAAAGGGGTCTACGTGACGAGACAGAATGTTAAATTATAGAAAACACAAATATCGGAAGGCAAAGATCGAAAATCGAAAGATCTTAAGTCGAAAGATCAAAAAAAAATGGTGCATGATAAACGGTACATACTCATATAATTTGCGCGAGCAGGATACAACAGGAACAAGAGGAACATGCTTTTCCTCCCGTATTCTGCGCGCACACATTAATACGGGAGGAAAAGCCTGTTCCTCTTGTTCCTGTTGTATCCTGCTCGCGCAAATTAAGTGAGTATGTACGTGAGTATGTACCGTTTAACATACACCTTTTTTTATCTTTCGACTTAAGATCTTTCGATTTTCGATCTTTGCCTTCCGATATTTGCGTTTTCTGTAATTTAACATTCTGTCTCGTCACGGAGACTGCATCAAAAGAATTAGAAAGGGAATATACTTTTTGATATTTAAGCTTAAAAGGAAGCTGATAAAAAGAGTTTTATATTTTTCATGGTATATCTGTATTGGTGTTTTTTAAGATTGTGATATTTAAATGTACATTAAAGGTATTCAAAAATAATTTTTGCAAATTGCAAGTTTAAATTACAAGTGAGAGTGATTGATCTACATATATATGTATATAAAAAGGAAATGTATACAATAGATTTATGCCACAAAGTCATTTTATTTAATACTAGCTGTATTACCCGGTTTCGCTCGGTATTTGTAATATAAACCGCTTAAACATGACTAGTCTAAAAGTAAACATTTTATTAAATTTATTTGAATAGTTTTATTTTATATAAATTTATTTGAATACCACAGTATTAACAGTGGAAAAAATACGAATAAAATACTAGCACGAACTTTTAGCTCGCAATCTTACCGATTTAAAATTCAGCATACTTCCAATTAACCCTTTTAAACGAAAACAAAAAATAGTGTGGCCAGAACACTATCCCAATAAACATGGTTCAATAGAAAATACTCGATATAAAATAGTATTAACAGTGGGAAAAAATCCCAAGTGAAAATACGTACTTTTGAATTTTGATTTGAACTGGACGACTACTTGGATAGATTTGAAAGCTGAAAAGTACTAAAAATGAAAGATAAAATACCCGAATATAGATCTCAATATTCATTTTGAACAGGAAATTGACAGATTTTGAGACATCGACCGAACAACACCAAGATATAGAAAAACCGGAGATATATGTGGTAAAAAACACATATATCTCCGAATCTCGAGCCAAACAACAGTTTTTATTACCAGGTTCTTGTTTACTGGGCATATATGTACATATCTCCATATAAGAAAAGTCATATCTCGTCTCTGAACCAAAAAAAGTCAACATTTCTCGAACAGTGTTATAGATAGTGAATTTTTTTTTATCAATTGGTGTTAAATTTATTGATGGTGTTATGTTTTTGTCGCATCCTGTATATGAAAAGCTTGTAAAAATTCACAAAATAAATAATTTACTCATCTGAACAAAAAGGTTTTCCGAAAAGCAGTAATCAAATATAAAAATTTATTATTGGCGCAGTTGAGACGTTATCAAATCAAGTCATACAATAAATGTAATAATACGATCAAATATTTAACGTCCAATATCGATAATACGAAATACGAATTTTTACGGTCGAAATCTCTCCATATCCTATTATTTATAAGGACCGGCAAACTTCCGCTTTTCTTTTTCGCTTTCCAATATTTGACCCTCACGCGGAAAAACGAACCGTAATATTTTCATTCGAGACGGGGACGGATTGGAGGCGTTTCATTGTTTCGTATATATGCGTTTCGGGTCAATAGAATTTGGAATGAAAAAGTTGTGCGATTCCATTTGAATTTCATCATCTCGGACTGCCAAAATTGGTGGGAAGAAATGGAGACGTTTGGCGGGGAATTTCCTTAATAAAATTTACACTTAAATTGCTTACTTGTGAAAACTGTTCTTATTGAAATACTTTAGAATTTATTTAAATGAAAAGTTGTATTAAAATAAGCTATCGTTTTTAATTTTTACTTTATTTAATATGCAACATAGTTTAATGATCGGGAGAAAATTCCACCTACAGATTTTGATAATTTTTTTGTTATTAAATTACAATGTTTCGACTAATTCTGTTCACATTGAAGTTATATTGAAAAATTTTGATAATTTTTTTTTTTAATAAATACAGTACATATGTACATACATATAACAGTTTTCTAGTGAGTATTTCAAAACATGATATATGTACATACTTTAGGTATAAATTTTTTTTTAAAAATTATTATGCGTCTTTGAAAGTAAAAGTAGGTCGTTGAGACATTCATTAAAACTTGTGATCGTTATAAAACAATTGTAAAGGTGCAGACACAGATTCTTTCATGGTATGCGTTTCTTTTAGATAGTTTTGCACATGAAAAAAATTTGTGGTTTGGGAGATAATTGAATTCAAAGACTTAAAAAAAGAGGACACCTATAAGGGGAGGTACCATTTCCGGTCAACTTAAAAATTTGAAAAAAATTTACATAGTGTCCATAAGAATTTTAGTAACCAATACTAAGTTTCAGTTCGATAGAACGAACGGTGTTCAAAAAATTCCCAAAATACACAGAAACACACAATTTTTTTCTAGATGATGAAAACGTGATCAGTAAAGCTCGGACCCTGAGGGGGCCGTTTATTGTTCAAATGTTGTAAATGCATTGTTAAAGGTTTGCTCAACCTTTTTTACAAAGAGTTTACAACAATTGAACAATAAACGGCACGCTTCCGGTCCTACCTCTAGTGATCAGTAATCGATTCCGAGTTCGAATCAGTCAAAATCTCGAGTTCGATTTTTCGCATGATCAAAAAACTTCATCTATTGTTACTACGTATGTACATATGTACATAGATAAAGTAAAAAAGCGCTGGTATGCTTAGTCTGTGCAGTAACGATCTTCCCAAAGTGCACCCCTGTGTTTTCTGTGATATTTTATTCTTGTATTGACATTGGTTTGACAGTGATTGATAACGGTGATTCCCATATTGAAGGAATGTAGAATAAAGTTGTCAAAATAATACGATCTTACGAATTTCTAATAACCTCAAGAAACGCCTTTATCAGCTGGGAAATACGAGCACGTGCATGCCGTAGGATTTAGCGTGTTTGCGCCTTAATGCTTGTACATAGATATATGTTTCTTTGATATTCTAATATAAAAAATACATGTTTTTACACAATCCTTGTTTCTAATGTAAGTCATACGTATGTACATGTATAATTAAAAAATTTAATCAATAAAAAAAAGTATTAACGTATTGTCTTTTATAGTCGATCCGATTACCGTGAGACTTGGAAGAGAATTTGCTTTAATTTTTTTGTCAGAGTATAGAAGAATTTTATTTATGAGAATAATATTTAGAATATTATTTTTAGGGAGAGATTTAGATTCTTTATTATTTTATTTTAAATTATTAATATTATCTTTTATATTTGAATATAAAATTAGATTAATTAATAAAAAAAAATTAATTTAAAAATAAATTATGATATTTAGAAATTTAATTAAAACATTGTGTATATATACACACAAATATTGATATTTGAAGAATATTTGAATATAAAATTAGATTAATTAATAAAAAAAAATTAATTTAAAAATTAATTTATTAATCTATAAATTTATAAATATATATAAATAATTTATTAATCTATATATAAATTAATATAATTTATATAAATATTTATAAATGTATATAAATATATAATGTTTATACACAATGTTTTAATTAAATTTCTAAATATTATAATTTATTTTTAAATAAATTTACCTGAAAAATGTGCAATGTGTTGTAACATTGTAACAACGTAAAATATACATATATTTTTTTTAATTACTCTTATGTATATATTATTATTACAATTTAATTTTATGCAAGGTCTTTATTAATATTACTGTAAGTTTTGCTGTCCACAACATGACGTTGACAATTACTTTTATCGTCTAAAAAATATAAATTTCCATTAATATAATATATATATATTATATATATATATATATATATATATATATATATATATATATATATATATATATATATATATATATATATATATATATATATATATATATATATATATATATATATATATATATATATATATATATATATATATATATATATATATATATATATATATATATATATATATATATATATATATATATATATATATATATATATATATATATATATATATATATATATATATATATATATATATATATATATATATATATATATATATATATATATATATATATATATATATATATATATATATATATATATATACTTATTCCTTAAATAAGTTAATAACATCAACAAATTACGTATTTTATATTAAAATTTTACTAATGTAAATATTTCAAAATACGAAACACGAACTCAAAACTGACACAAAATAAAAGTCAAATTCTACCGATCACTAAACGCACGTACAATGTTGTATTTCTTGACCAAAATGCAATGCGAAACTGAAACGAAATGAAATTGGCCATAGAGGGTTGAGTGGGGGGTGAATGCGATAGCATGTACATTTTATGTGACTCATGCTAGATTTCAACTATAATATAAAGATGATGATTGCTTAGTAAAATTGAGTTATTAATGCAATTTAGTTATTGTTTTCATATTCTATTTGAGCATATTGGTACTTTTCATGGTAGGCTTCTTTTTTTTGCAATGGAGTTAATACAAAAATTAGTTACAACCAGCAGAATAAACTAGTCGTGAGCATATCATACTTTGAACAGAGTGGTCACGGGTTCAAATCCCACTGGTTTCTGCTGGCCAGACCTTGGATTTGTGGCTCCAAGTCGATCGTTTCCTATCATAATTTGCCAATTTATCTGATTTTCATTGAATCAGTTCCAATAAATTATCAACCTTACCTTTTTTCTCGCAAAATCTCGAGTTTTCAGCAATCTCGAATTTCGCTGAATTTAAAAAATGCTGCAAATTTGACCGTAGATGTCTGTGGATATTAATCGATATGTATTTATGTACTTTGTATAGTATTAATAATATTTGTATCAAACGTACAATGTTTCTGGCCAGGAGGGCGCATCGTTTAATTCAGATCAAAATATGCCTACAAATTTCATTAGAGCTCTCCATATAGGATTTACACGTGTTTATCCGTCTTTGAAAATTTAATTCATCGTGTTTCACTTTAAACAAAGTATGTAGATGAGTAAGAAATGGTTGAAATTTATGTTACACAAATTCAAAGTTTTTCCAGTATAAATTATGAAAGGCTACATAGATATGAAACCATTCAGTGGCAAGAAATACATAGTTGGTAACAAGTTGTTTTGCCGCATAAGCGATTATCTGTGTATTTATGTGTCTGTTTTGTATAATTTGCAGCACGCTACTTAATTCACTGTTATTACAAGACAAAGTGGATGTCGTATTAGGAAACGTGCAACATCGGCATTGTCTTCAACTGCGGGGGGGTGGAAATGGGACGGTGGAAAATGTTGGGGGGGTCGGAAAATCGATCGGAAGCCTGCATAGGTCGTGCATGGAATCCAAGAAGGGCAGGTCCTCCTCTACCTGTTAACTGGGTCAATCTCGGATCGATGGCGCCAAAACAAACCCCAAAAGATATTCGGGTGCGTAAATAACCGAAAAAATAACAATAAAAAGGTTATTCCAAGTCGGGGGGTAGTAAATCGGTTGAATTTATGTCCGACTAACATCTGGCGGAGAACATCTGTTGGCATTCGTACAACTTTTGTCTCTCACGTACAATTCTCCCCTTGGGGTGAGATTTCAGGGATGGGTAGTAATTAGTTGTGATTAGTGTCGAAAGTGTCCTCTTTATTCGCGCGAATTAAATGTACTGAATTTTATCGCCGCTAAAGGGTTAATTATCGCGTCTGTTAATTGCCGCCTTTTGACGATTCGCTTGGTGTGTGTTTGAACGCGGTGTCCTTGGATCATTTTAATTTTTTTAACCCTCCCTCACTGAAGTGGGGTATGCAATTTTTGTGTTCCAATTTTGTGCCTCAAAGCTGTATACACCCTATATTTCCTGTATTCCTAGAATGAACTACAAGAAATTTATTTTAATTGATTTTGTATGATTTAGAAAAGGGGTACATCGTAAATGAAAATTAAATCAGCTGATAACTAAAAAAATGTAATAAAACTATCACTGTTTGATCTGTGTACATATGTATGTAGCTTGTATTGGTTAGAAAGTTTGTTATGAAGGAATAAACAAT